>NC_069118.1:32597283-32897283 GCF_025612915.1 Magallana angulata | reverse complement strand
AGAGAGAGATAGAGAGAGAGAGACAGAGAGAGAGAGAGAGAGAGAGAGAGAGAGAGAGACAGGGAGAAAGAGAGAGAAAATAAGTAAGATTATTTTCAAATAGGTTATAATAATGGAAGTGATATTGATTTTCATCATGGATGGACAGTGCATTCATTTTGCTTTTAAAGGTGCATGTCTGTCTCCTATTCTATTGTGACATAGCGAAGGGAAGGGGATTGGGGTGTTTAGCACTTCTTATAACAATAGATTGTTTTGATACTTAGATTATCCGGGGGGCATAGTGTGTTGTTGACACATTTCTTATTGAAGTGCAAACTAATTGGAGTAAATTGTTTAAATGATTAAAAACTCTTAATAACAACACTCTTAAAAATGTTATGAAATTGTGCTGTTATCTTTAGTAATATAAACAATTCAAAAATGAATTTTAAAAACCTTTTTTGATAAAACATGTACAATTAAAACATTTTTTTCTCAATTAGAATTATTTCTTTCTTCTTTAAAAATAAATTTAATCAAATTCAATTTCAACTATTCATTTATTCATCACAATTTTTAAAGTGAACATGCATAAATATGCATAGTAATGCAAAGTAATGCCATGTAATGCCAGCATTATGCTAGATTTTAGAAAGTAATGCATTACATCAGCATTACTTGTAATGCTAATTTTGAGGCATTACACATTACTAGCATTACTTTGAAAACATGTAATGCATTGCAATGCATTACCATTACATTTAGCATTACCCCAAGCCTGATATATATATATATATATATATATATATATATATATATATATATATATATATATATATATATACACACACACACACACACAAACACCCACACGTATAGAAAATTTCTTAATACTTGCAAATTGCAGTTGTAATACTTACTTCTCAGATACAGTTTTATAAACTTTAAGTATGCAATTTGAATGCGTGTTACAAGTTGCCCCCCCCCCCCAAAAAAAAAAAAATGTCCGAAAAAAATGAAGCATTGCGAAATAAAATTAACAAAGATAAAACCCAGCTTTTTTTCGTTAGATTTTACTGTATTGCTTTGTTTTTCATGCAGATTCATATACTGGCGATTGGAATTGTTTTTGTTTCTAAATACAATTACTCCGAACGTTTGTTTCTAATTACAAATACAAAACATAGAAATCTAATACAGACACATAATAAGATAGTCTGTATAGATTAATAGTAGTTTGCCATAGTTGTACAACACAAATAGCATCCAGCACTGCAAAACGTATTGACGACACACGGAAGATTTAAAGCACGTGCAATGTCATGCACTTAGTATTATTTCATTTTTTTTTCAAAAAAGGAAATTGGGGAAAGTGAAAAGTACTTTCAAAAGATAAATCCGTTTATAAACTTAAGAAACCGAGATAAAAAGAAAAAAAATAATTAAAAAACCCACACATATACACAAACAAATCCCCAAAGCATTGATCTTATCAATTGGAATGAACAATTTAAACTCTGTTTTTGATTAGACAGACCACTAAAACTGGTAAAGATATTATATATGTAAATTTACGAAAACGAAACACATTTACACGCCAGATGCTATTCACTGGGGTAGGTATAGGACCTAAATTGACAACGTTTATTCTAAGACTTAATTGCACTTGTGCATGTATCTATAGGACATCAGTTCAAACACAAGTTTGGGCTTAATCTGGGCAACAACAGAAACAAAACTACATTATTTTACAAATTACCAACAAGTGCCTGACGTAAAAAAAAAAAGGTAGAGGAAATAATATGATTTCAACGTCTGGTGCCTGTGATAATACCCCCTCCTGTTTTTTTTTTTAAAAACTCAGATTGTTTCATAACCCTGTGAGTTCACAATCTAAACAGTTATTTTTCAAGATTATACTATTGCTCAATCAACCACAACCTGCACAAGTAAATGTCAAATGTTTCATTCAGTTAAAAAAACCCACACACTTCATATCTCTCTACATGTACATGAATATGGCATGCAAAAAATACAGGTAATAAATGACACTGAAATTCCGTGCATTTAGCTGCTGGCGGAAGCTTTGATGTTCCGCTCATGTATTGTAATTGGGTGATTACAAATATGTTCATTTTATCACCAAGTTTGATTGTATGCATTCAAAACCTAGTTAAAATATACAGTTATATCCAAAATAGATAAATTCAACTCAATTTAAAGTCATTTAAACAACAGTGCATGAAGTTGGCATCTTTATTTAACAATCATTCAATATTGACAGGCCCAACTTGGCACAACATAGTTATATATAATATAATATTATGTAGAATATAATAATAAAAAAATATTAATAAAAGACCACGGTGACAATACGTTGCATGATTACATTTAAAAAATTTTTTAAAATATTGAAAATATGATTTGGTCTGATTTTTTTTTTGTTATAAAAAAACCCTGCAACAAAACAAGACTTAGTGTTTAAACAATCTAATTCATCATAAAATACAGCAGATGGCACACTAGACAACCAGCTAAGTTAAACATGCGAGGTCACAATACCCTTATTCAAATCATCATACATGTACATGCAATCTGCAATATTAGTTTTCTTCTTAGAAGTCAGAAATATTTATATAGAGTCAAAGAAATTGTTTCTGGTCGTAACCTTAACACATGGTGACATTTCAATATTACTAGTGCCTATATGAAGCAAAGTTAACGATTTCAAATGATTTGTTTGTCTCTCAAACATAAAAATAAGAATTAACATCAATTCTGAAAACAACTTCTCTCACTGGAAAATCATTGAAGAACACAGCTATGGAGAATTCATCCTGAAACGATTTACTTCTCCGAGATATTTATAATAATATTATCCAAAACAATCTTGTACAGCTGATGTTAAAACCACATGCTATTAAGAGTTTGACTGATGCAGACAACCTGAAAATAACTGATTAATAACCACATAACCACATGCCTATAGCATGGATGGAGATTTTTCTTCAAAGTTTAACTTCCTGGTGTAATGATTGTTTATAAAGTGGAAGTTTTTTTTTAACATGAACAGACTGAGGATTCTTTATGCTCCGCCTGCTGTGACCGTAGATGGATAGTACTTCCGGGAACCATGGACCGTGCCATGGAATTGGAAAACCCATCTAGCTCGGCATGTTTCGTCATCATTTCCTCACACAAGAATCTGTAATTTTTCCAAAAAAATAGAAAAATAAAAAATCAGATTAAGGTTCACTGACATCCTGATAAGAGAGATAACTCTCACTTGGATCAGCAATTATTGATGACATATTATATTGTAAAGTAAGTTAATAAAGGCAATTTCTTTCAAATTTTGCTCCATCTACACTGTGATATTACTATTGAACTCTGGTTTAACAAACACTAATATCTCAATTCCCATAAATATGATGATGCAAGTTAGAAGTCTCAAACACTGGTTCTTTAAGCGGTATTTCTACCTTCAAGTTAGTTAGTATTGCTAAAGATCTTAGAGGCTTTTTCTCCAGTTTTTCAGCACTAACAATTGTTCAGCACTCTTACAGTTTCAGTCCCTTTGTAATTTTCCCAAATTAAGATAAACTTTTAAAATTTTAATTCTATTTTTACACCAAGTAGACATTTGTTTTGCATGTTAGAAAACAATCCTTCAAAACAATCACCACCCTTAAACCATAGAACAAAATGTTTATCTAACATGGATATATTTGACATGTATGATTTGTTGGACCTTCAAATAGAGATGAGGGAAATACGCATTTCCCTCAGTCTTTTGCCTTGAGCAACATTTTTACCTCAGGTCCAACAATTCATGTATAGAGTATAATTGCCCTCATCTCCAGTCAATAAACAGAATAATACTAAGGCTGTCTACCTCATGGACTCCTCGATCATCAGTCCCTCTTTGACCGACGTCTCCGTCCAGCCCACAAAGTCGTGTTCCTTGCACATGTCTTCTATGTCTGATTGTTGGACTTCCCGATGACTTAGGTCACACTGGAAATATGCAAAATAAGACAGGAAGTTGGATTAAAGGGTCATTCTGCCTAATATTCCATTTAACAAGGTTTCAACAATGTTATCTTATATTCAAAGAAATCAAAATTAATAGATTTGGTTATATTCATACATTTGTACTAAAGTATCACATTTAAATCAAAAAGAGTTTAATATTAATAATCATTTCCTTTTTATTATAATTGAATTAAGGCTTACCATATTTTCAAAACCAAAATAAAATCAAACTAAAACCCACAATCAGTCAGAAATACATGTAGTCATGCAAATCAGCTACATGTACTTACAGTAACACATGCTACTTAATAAATTTTTATGCAATAAGTAGATCATATTAGGAGGGAGCGAGGCGACAGAGCCCCTTCTTAATCGCGTAAATTTTACTTCATATGATCTACCAGTAACTTACATAGAACATAATCCAGTTTTTCATTGGCTGATCAAAAGTTTGCTGTGAACTTAGAGAAATTCTTAATGATTAAAAAAATTACTTAATATATTAATATTTAGCGACTGCTGATTGAAAGTGTTCTAATTATTTTATGTACTCTCATTCATTCATTCCTTTTTCCATTCATTTGTAAAATAAACATTTACTATGATTTTATCAATTTTCTTTTAACAAAATGTTGTCGAGCTTGATCCTTGAAATCAAAAGTAAGATGCATGATACACAGATGTTTATTGATTATCCTCGAATACATTGTATTTATAAAACAACACTACAAGAATTTTGTGGCTTATGAACATTGCCTGCTGTGTTAGATTATTTCGAATTTCATTTGGTTAATGACAATTGACTATCTGTGTATTCTGTGTTCAACAAATATAATTTCAACCAATCTCAATCAAAGTAAATTATTTCCAATAGAAAGACCCTATTTTGTAAAGAAAGATAACTCTCATCTGTAAAAACAATCACCTAAATTTTCATGCCAAATTGTAAATCTTAAATACTGGTATATACACTATACAGAACTTAAACAAATCAAGTGTGTAGCAGAAGGCCTAGTTTTGCCAACTGTATATTTTTTTTTAGTTATAAAGCACCTTATTGGCTAGCAGAAGACAGGGTATAGGGGAGCCATCGGCCAGAGAACACTTCGTGTCCAGGTCCTTCTTCCATTTGACGGCATTCTGGAAGGTAGACTGTTGTGTCAGATCAAACATGATGATACAGGCGTGGGCGTCCTTGTAGTAGACGCGCGTCATTGAGGTAAAGCGTTCCTGTCCTACAAATAAAAAAATACAATTTAAGGTGGTTAAGGGACACTTCCATGTCGTGACGTATTGTTTATTTATCGAAATAAACAATAAAACCCTGTGTAATTATACAAGTAGTTTCTTTCCCAATTCTGTCACCTTTAACAGCGTACGTAACGCAGTGGGTCAGAAGGTTGACTACGAATCTGTAAGTCATGAGTTCGAATCCTGCCGGGGCTTTTACAATTTTAACCTCTCCAAATAATTTTCAAAGCTATTTTTTTGGTTTAATATTGTATAAAGTGAAAATTCTAAACCGGTGAAAGTATTCCAATTATAATGTATTTTAATCCATATTAATATCGACAGATGTCCCCATACCACCTTAAGGAAGAAAAACAAGAAACCTGCATAGTTCAGGGATTACTGCAGTGTTCTGGCCAATAACCAATTGATCAGTACTTGCAATGACCGACCTTTAAGCATTTGACCAGAAAATAATTAAGTATGCATCTTCAATAGCTAAGGATTTTCAGTTCACTCTGCTCTCAGGTTTATAGGAAAGGGAGAGGACTGAAAACTCTTGGCTATAGCAAAGATGATAAGGATAATACACATCACAACTCTGCCATTCAGTCAAAGAAAAGGTGAATGAAAGATGGTAGATCTAACTGAAAGATGATTGACTGGCATAGTTTAGCATTTTGGGACAACCAATGGTCAGCCCAAACTGCATAATGTACAGAAAACACAGTTATAACAAAGTGACAGGGTCGGACGATTTTGCTTCGCTATAACATGTATAAGCGTAATTCATTATACATGTATCCATCAGGTGTACAACATGTAATATTTAGTCACAAGGATTCTAAATCACTTCGCAGTAAATATCAATTCATTATAGGTGTTGTTCAAGTGCTATAACTGTGTTTTACTGTATATATCATACTGAAAACATATTTAGCATGAATCGTATGATATCTGGTGGAAATTGATTTTTCAAAAAATAACTGTGAATATGAATTAGCATATTTCTGAAGTATGTATGCCAGGCATTTAGCAATGAACCTGATTTAGGGGAAGCCATTTTATGCCAAAAACACAATGATGCATATTTTGCTCAAAATCAGTGTCATTTTTTAGGCTTGTTTTGTTGCAAGAAATAAATAGTTACGCCCTACCAAAAGTCCAAGGTCTTGTTAAAATGGCTCTAATATTCATTAAAACAAAATAAGAAACATTGAAAACGCAGGAAAAACATAATAATTCCTTTTGCATATATATAAGGAAAACTGAAATATATATTGTCTGTATAATTTATCATGTGAGAATTTTTAAAATTTTTCATTTATTTCTTTCTGAGCAATTTAGAGCTCTTATTATTTCATAGCAAAAAAAATCTGGTCAAAGTTCTTAATTTACCCGCAATATCCCACAGCTGTAGCTTTATAGTTTGGCTTTCAGACCATTTAACAACCTTCAGGGCAAAATCCACTGAAAAATAAAATAATAAAATGAAAAATAAAGATTCACACAGTGTACACTAATCATTTTCAATTAAATTATACATTTTGTAAACAATCATGAATGTGGTTGATAAGAAACAGGCTCCATGATCAAGTTTAAATTTTCCATCAAAGCTAACAGAGTATTTGTTTGACCTCTGCATTGTTAAGGCTTACTATGAAAATATCAAGGGATTTAATCGTTCATAAAACAAGGCATCTATTATTACAAAATATTTAATGTAAATTTATTTTATTATGATATTAATTTGATATTAAATGAAACAACATAGTAAATGCCACATTTTATGACACTAAATGTGGTCCCCTGAATTGACAGTCATGTGTTATGTGTTGATAATTTCTCCTGAATAGAAGTCATAAACAAATTTCGATATCGCAAGGACATACTCTTATTTAGATTAAAAATACACCTGATAGTTAAATTCTACTTATCTAGTAGATCAAAGGAATAGTAGTTTACCATAAAGTAAACTTTAACAGTATACTGCAAACAAAATGGTTTAAACCCAGTGGATACCATTTGTAGTGGCAATTTAATGACTTTAATAAGTTTAAATATATTTTTAAGCCAATTGAGGTGAAACTAGTATATTAAATCAAAGGAGCATACCGAAATAATTAATGTCTTTTTAGCAGGTCCTTGGAATCAAGTTGAAGATTTTCTAATTAAAGCTGCTTGGTCCGATTTTTTGGTAATTACAGTATCAAATTTTTTTCCATACAAATCATTTATCTTAGAAAGTTAAGGACTTTCTCCTATTTACACCAGCAGAATCAGTCTCCTTTCAAAGTAAGAAATATTCAAAGTAAATAAAAATAATTTCTCTTTGGGCAAACGAAAAAACAAACCAAAATGCATCACGGGAATGTTTAGAAAAGGAAACCGCTTGGTTTCGTCCCCCGAATGATTGGGGTTATTCAACCCGCACGCTATGCATCGATTGTAAAGAAAGCAGACTTTGGAAATATTAGCGAACAAAACGTACACATGTTTATTTGTAATTTGTCTGATCATTTCGACCTTTATTTAAAGCGATGTCAAAGTCGTAATACAACCATACCCCTCTCGTCGTCAGGGGTGAAAATTAACATGAGGCGAAATAACGCGGTACCTTTTAATGTCGTTTGTTTTGTTAGCAAATTTTGTACGTATTTTTCTTCATTGAAATTTGGCATAAGTGATGGGTAAAACTACTGCAATGTCTATTATTATACATATACTAAGCATAGCCATCGTTTAAAAGCCTGCATAAAATTTGATATAAAATCGGACCAAGCAGCTTTAAGCTGATTGACTGGTCAAATTTTCAATTTTTATAAATTACCAGTAAATCTTTTAACAGTACAATATGAAATAATATAAAACTTACGAATCTGATACCAACTCAATGTATACCAGAGACATATTATCACATGTATAACTATATATAAGTCCCTGGCTATAGCCTAGAATGTATACATGTACCTTTTTCTCACTAACAAATAGATCTATATTAACAAATACAACATCAAAGTATTTTTCTACCAATATTAAGGAGGCTGGATAGACAACAAATTACCCATTATCAGATCTCCCTAAAAACTTTTAAATAAGATTTGTTTTGCAACAAACATGCAATCATTTAGCAAAGAATATGCTCATACATTTTAGCTTTAACATTTAACTATTGTGCTATATCTTTTATAATAAATTATATTAAAGTTCTTCATCTCAAGGCCCTGATCGCCCAATTAAAGAATAATTTGTTGACCTACCCCCCCCTCCCCCCCCCCCCCCCCCCGGCCTCATTAATCCTCCTTAATTCATTGATCCTTACCCCCAATGGTCATTTTGTAGTCTCGCCGGTAGGCGTCATTGACATAGCGCTGTACAAAGGAGGTCTTCCCCACCGTGGGGTCGCCAATGATGATGACCTTGAACAGGATTTCTGTCATGGTCTGGTATTTCATTCGATCAGGGTTACACTTGACACTGCTCTCTCTCACATGTGTACAAGATCAGCTTAGCGAGATCATTACTCCATGGCGAAACTGCTCTCCGTTTGATTAACTGGTATAACTGACAAAAGAGAAAGGACAAGTAAAATATTGCCTCAATTATAAAGTATACTTCTAGGATATCCCACAAAACTGATTACATGGAAGTCGATCATATACTCACCTGCTCATAATAACAGTGTTAAACTTACATCAAAATGACAAAAAGAGTAAACGTAAGTTTTAAAGAAAAAGTAGATTATGGGTTGGCCTAAAATTCCCGTGACCAGGTGACAGCACACAATAGTGTAACTATAATTATCTTACCTATACACTGCACTGTATTATTCATAACCGATTGGTGACCCATGCGTTGGGATTATTGCCATCTCTGATAACCATGAAACTCACCTTGAAAATAAGAGCTGTTTAAACCCTAAATTACGCGTTGGGTAACGGTTTCTTCCTCATAGATAATATGATGTTTACTTTTCATAGCACATGCGAGTATGCACCATACTTCCGCCAAAACAAACCATCACATGATTTGTCATATGACCGTCACCTCAGCGATTGAAGAGTTCCAATTCTAATTTTAGCGGGATATTTAAATTTATTTAAAAAAGCAGTAAACGGTATTTTTCGAGCGGACACGGACTGTTTAAATTATTATCACCATATTTCTACTCCTTGAATAAAAATCTGTATCTCCTGTCAAGTATGTCGTGTCAAAGCTAAAAAAATTTTTTATATCGCATAACCCCCTAACTCCGTCACTACCCTAACTCCGTCACTTTCGGGAAACTCCTCGCCGTTTGAAATCAAGTACGATTATGAAGTCATTTTTTACATGTCAAAAATCTTTAATCAAATGTCAACAATTTGCAACGGTTAAATTAAAAATTGTGTCAAAAAATAACAAAATTACACCTTGTTCATTTTATGCAACAATACTTGTTCGAAATCAGCTAAAACTTTTTCACGGGTGCACTAAAATATCGATATTTCTGACATGCGGGCCCATTCGATCATTTACGCTGGTCAGCCATTTTTAGAGATGTCAAGATGAAACATATCACATGTAATACATTTTTGATTAAGGTAATTAACACATTTTTTTCAATCCGCAATAGCCTTCATGCACTATTCTTGATGATAACGTCAAATCGCTCATGCCGTAACTTTTGCCTTATACAGGGTTATAGATATATCCGGTATATCGCTATTTAGAATATGATACATTTCTAAAAATGTAATAGATAAATAATATAATAAGTAATATATTAATTAATGATGTAAAACATTTGAAATAAGAAAGGACATAAATCAAACGGCATCCATACATTCTGAAAAGACCATTGTGATTGTTGTTACATGGACCTATATTTTATTCTGGCGATCATTTCATTTCGATGAAATTAAATACAATTAAATTGTATGCACCATTTTTACTTATTATAACTTGGACTAGATACAAATGGAGTTTTAACTAAATTGTTAATGTGTCTTCATTCCCTACCATATCATAGGGTGAGGACTAATCGCCGGAATGGCGACGGAAAAGACGTAGTGACATGTATAAAAAGGTCGATAACTTGTGTTAGGTATAAGCTATCACCATTCGGTTTTCAGTTTTATAATCTATGGATACAGGGCTATCGAAATATGTAAAAACTTATTTGATAGGTACATGTTTGATACATAAAACCTTGACCGGAATGAGCTATGGTCGCAAAAATCAGCTGCCGGAATGACGAAGTCGACTTCATAAAACATCTAATATCTAATATATCATAGAGCATGTGGGTGACGGAGTTAGGTTCATCAGGCACGTAGCATCAGGGGGGGGGGGGGGGGGGGGGGCAGGGGGGGGGGGCCTGCCCCCCCCCCCCCCCCCCCCCCCCCCCACTTTTTCTCGCAGCAACAAATTTTTTAAAATTTACATATAAAAAAATGAATTATAATGAAGTTGCCCCCCCCCCCCCACCTTTTTGGAAGTTAGTAAAAAATTGGTATGAAAATTAGGAAATGAGTAGTCAAATTGAAGTTACCCCCCCCCCCACCACGGATAAGGATTTTGAAGATTTTTGTTGGAAAACTTTAAATTTCCCTTTTTTTGCTTGTCAAGATTTTTTGGATGGGTCTGGCCCCCCCCCCACTTTCAAAAACGATGCTACGTGCCTGTTCATAAGATATAACAAGCACGCGTGATAAACGTCGTATTCAGAGGGTTAATTTGAATAAAAATATTTTTGTTAATAATTTTATAAATTATATTGTTTCGGATTATATTTAGTGATTGCAAATGATAAAAACCACAAAAAATAATTTACAGAGAAACGCGGGAGGTTTTCTGCTTATATAGTGACGGAGTTTGGGTACTCGGGGATATACATCAGAGTCTGAGACATAAATAAATGTTATTTATGTCTCTGTGTGCATGAAGAATAATTATCAAAGGCTATTGAACAAAACTTCTACAACACCTCTTTGGCAAAAATATGTTTTTCATAATATATAAGTAATTCACCTTTCCAGAGATACATGTAATGAACAGAAAGCAAATAGTTGGAATTTTTCAAAGTCCACAGGGCATAACTCTGTCAATAATTGCTCAATCATACTCAATACCAAGTTTGACCTAAATATTTTTATGATAAATCTGTATATCAAATTTCCTTTCACTATGTGCAACCTCTGTGAAGAAAATGAATGAAAACTGTTGGTGGACCGACCGACTGACAGACAGGCAGACGAACAGCAGCAAAGCAATATGCCCTCCATTCTTTGAAGCCTGGGAGTCATAATACTATGCAGCCTTCAAAAAGTGGCATGCATAAATCCAGAAAATTTTCCCGTGGGTCCAAAAGTACACTTAAAGGATTGTTTTACTTCCAGGAAGGAGTGGGTGGGTTAGGTTTGAGGCTTCAAGTTCAAAGGAATCATCAGAATTCATACTGGCCCAGTTTTCCTGTATTACATTGGTACTACCCAGTACAACCAAAATTTTACTAAATGGATATCCCATATGTTAACACACAAAAGAAGAAAACTATAAAATACAAAGAAGTAAAAATACTTTTAATACAAGTATCTGTTGATCAGTCATTTGTACAATATGTAACAAAGATGATGACAGGTCTATATATCAACTCCACACAACAAAACAATGATATCTGGCTGTATGTTCTACATACACCATCTAGGATTAAATACACATTCAAGGGAAATGGTAAATTCAGCTATTTCTGTAAGTTATCTGTCTCTGACCCAAAAAAAAACTGCAATGGACATTTCTACATTATTTTACATTTAACATTCTGATAAACATTCTAATAAACCAGCTATACATTATAACTATTAACATTGAGAAATTATGAAGAAATTGTACACACACAATTAAAGTAATAGAAAACGGTAGAAGAGTCATTGAAATAGCTGACACTTACTGGTACACAAATTCATAATCTAAATGTGTGTCTCTTGTTTTTGTCAGTGAGTGTTGCAAATAACCATGTCCATGAATGTAGTTATGGGATTTCAACAGTTCACCATCATAAATGTTATACATGTAATACTACATATACATGTAAATAATGTTACTGATTAACTGTACCTAGAATAATGAATCAAAAATGCAGGATGAAAAAAAACAAACTATAATGTACAATAACTGCTGCCCAACTGATCAAGGACTGTACGTTCGTCATCTATCTATGCATATAACAACATCAAATGTACAACTACATCATAAAAAAGCACTGTCATTTGGTCTCTTATTACTTCAATAATATTGAGTTCAGAGTTTTTACGACTCCATCTCATCCTTCTGTTCTCCTGTTCATTGAATACTAGTTTTACACAATGCTTTGATTATAAGCACTTCCTTTTGAGATATTTCAGGCATGAACACGTACCAGTAGGCGGAGTTCAGTCATCAATATAAGGCAACCAGAAAGCCTGAAAAAAAAAATTATCAAAATTAATCGATATTATTTGACCAAAAAAAGAAAATTTGACTTTTAGTACATAAAAAAGAAAAAATCTTACGATTTTTTTATATCAGAAAAAAGCACACAAAAATTGCTTTCCTTCTAAATCTGTAAATTTCCATCTTGGTCCACAATCGTAACATTTTAAAAAGTCAATTAAACTAAACATGGCAGCAAGTGGGTTGCAATTCACATACAAGACTTTTTGGATAAAAAATTTCTAAAACAATTTAAGATACATGTAATACTATAACTATTTAAAAGCATTTTCTAAATACAGCGCATCTTCTGCTGCAGAAAATTACCCTTTCTATATTCAGTCAAGATAAAAAAGGACATTTTTCAAGACAGCTGTAGATATTACTTAAGTACCCTAAATTACTGAGTTTTATTTTTTTTAAATAAAATGCCTCAATTACAGAACCTTGGCTCCAAGAAAAGGACACTTAACAGAGCAATAATGCTGCACAATCAACAAAATAGATAGAACATAAAAACTGTACCATGTTGGAGCAGGCTGAGGCCAGCATCATGTACTTGGGATTAAACTGCAGACACTGAATGGGTCCGGGATGGTCAGCATTCATGACAGCAACCTTGACCCCAGTCTCTGTATTCCAGCAGTGAATTCGTCCATCGGTCGATCCTGTCGTAAACACCACAGAATTGCAAATCATGAATGCATTTACTATGAAATCATTATACCGGTACATGAAATTTATGATGGCCCATTGGCTGGAATTGATAATTATTACAAGTGTAACCCACAAAAATCTACCCCCCTTAACCTTTTTTAAAAATTTGCCCAAAGCATGAACTTAAATAATGTCACAAATATCAATTATACATGAGAAACTAATCATGTTAAACTTTAACAAAACAACAATGATATTCTTCCCATTCTTGCCAAAGAAGTACAAACATACAATAGAATGTCTTTATGATGGCAGATTTTATCACTTTTTACTAAAAAGTAATGACATGTATGGCTTTGTACATGTAAATACTTCTTGATGAAACTCTCCGATAAATGGTTTATATAGAAAAAAAATCAGAGACAAGAATAAAGATGCTTTTGTTTGATTTGTTTTAAGCGCAAATGGGTTATAATTTTTTTTCATTGGACAAATACAGTATGTTGAACATATTTTATTGACTAATAATGCCAAAAGTTCCAAAAACTTAGATAGTCCTCTCCTTGTTGTACAATAAATCATCATCTTACCACAGAATGCAAATCTTGAGTCTGGACTGAATGAGGCCTCGAGGGGGATTCCTTTGTTGTTTTGAAAGCCCTGAAAACACAGAGGAGGAATAAGAAAATAACTTCAGGTAAACCAAGTTCATAACAAGAGAGTGTAAAATATCGGTAAATACTTGTACAATAAAATAGAACCATTTTAACAAGAGCTTGGACTTTGAGTACATTGTACATGTAGTTGTGTCAAACAGCAATGTGACATAGATCTGTCTATTCCATTGCTGGCCACTCAGCCATGACTCTTTGAAATCAACAAGATTTGTCTGGCTTTTGAGCTAAGACTACGCAATCAATGCGTATTTCGCTTGAAACCACATCGTTTTAAACATATTTTGATGCAAGAAATAGATAGCTATGTCCAACTGAAAGTCCAAGGTCTTGTTAAAATGGTTCTAATATGGTGTATTAATGATGGTCTAAGTGACTTTCCACAGTTGAAGTGTATCAATGAGTTAGTGTACTTTCAAAATCAATAAGCATTTAACACCACAAAGTGTAAATATAACCTTTACATGTTATTCATAGGTGAAAATTGTTTAAAAGATTTATTAGAAAAGTAATCAAATCTTGTGCTGATTTATTGCATCTACATATATTCCAATACTGGTATACTTAGAACCATTTTAACAAGGCCTTGGACTTTCGAAAGAAGATAACTATCTATTTCTTATGTCAAAAGAAGATCATTGGCCGAGAGGCCAGCAATGAAATAGACAGGCCTATGTCACATTGCTGTTTGACACAAGTACCCAAAGTCCAAGCTCTTGTTAAACTGGTTCTAATATAATCAGCCAAAGAAATATAATTTTTCATAAAAATCTTACAAGAGCTAACATGAAACTGTCATATTCATAAAACATATATCCAAGCCCAAATGAGCTAAGATATCAATCGCCTTCTCCAAAAATATAAACAAAATTAAATTCATTTCCCCATCTCTACCCTTCACCACCTCCACCCTATGCTGTGAGAGCACCCTTCTTGTTTCTAGTTTTACCATAAAGGTTTGGAGTGGTGTCCCCTGGAAGGCGTCAATGAGCCGTAGAATCTGTCCGTTGGTCGAAATGAGGATCAGTTTCCCATCTGGACTGAACTTCATCCCCGTCCAATCACAATCCTTGTCCTGCGTCAGCTTGAAGGTGGTGAACGGACCCTAAAAGACATCAGCATAACACACTGTATTAATGCAATTCAGAGTTTTGGAGTCTATTCATACTGGAACCTCAGGTATCGAAGAAGAACATTATCCCTGTCAGCTCTATCTTTATTCTTTTAAAGGTATGTGCTATATTGTTTGTTTTTTGCTTTCCAGATTGTTAATACCTAAATGGATACACTTTCAACATCTAAATTTATTCAGGATACAGGTTGACTGAAGTCACTATCCAACAGGTAATTTTTTACCACTACAGGAATACATGTACACCTCGTTTTTCCTTACTTTCTAACTGGATAAAATTTGACTGTCCAATTAAAGACATATAAACTTATAATATTGATTCTGTCAGGAAGACCTTTTAAAATCACTTATTGGTATATCTCTTTTCCCTCCCCAAAAATGAGCATAAATTTATTCATGTTTAGAACAAAACCAGTAAAATTATTTTTGAAAAGTGAGTTTTTCTTACCCTGTCAAATGACCGAAGATCATACAGCTTGACACACTCTGAGTTTATTCCTGCAGCAAAGATGAGGCCCTCTGGGTCGAAGGCTGCCACTGGGCGACCAGGGAGATGCATCAGGCCCTGTTTTAGCACAAGTCATATCATCAAATCCTCCCCAGACCAAGAATATTATGTTTACCTGACAGTTTTGTAAATGTTTATTTGTGCAGTATATACAGCAGTTTACAGTTTATCTGACGGTTTTGTGTGATTTTTTTTTACAGTATGTAAAGTGGTTGAAAGTTTATCTTACTCTTTTGCGTTGGAGTTTTATACAGCCAGTTAAAAAGTCGACTGTTTGCCTGGCAGTTTTGTGTGGAGATTTATACAGATAGTAAAGAAGTTGACAGTTTACCTGACAGTTTTGTGACCTCAGATCCCAAAGTCTGATTGTCTTGTCCAGCGATCCAGAGAGAAATGAATCGTTGATAGGGGACATGTTCAAGGAGACAACTCTGATAATACACACACAAAAAAAAAATAGACTGAAATACATACATGTGAAAGTGCAAATATAATGTAAAAATGGTAAATACTATAGATGCATTTTTAACCTGTTATAATTTTTATTTTGGATGACAATGTACCACAACATTATCTGAAATGTAAATTCTTGACAGATTATTTAGTGTTTGTTCATTTTTGTTGCTTAATTAGCATTGAACTTTTAACCTGCTCACCAAACATTTCAGTGTGGTAAGAAATTTTACTCAAATGATACTGCAATGAACTTTTTAATTGCCTGCTTTGAATTACGTAAGTTCTACCTGTGAGAAATGTAACTTACTTCTTTGTGTGTCCTGGAAAATATCTGATGTATTTGTTGTCATGGAGGGACAGATATCGTATTGTATCTAAAAAAAATACCAAAACATCAAGGTAGAAAAACTGCAATATCAGCATATTCTTTATGAGAGAGTTGTATATATACAATGTGTGTTACTGTACATTCACTAGCAACGAAAACAAATTCAACTTAAAGAAGATTCAAAATTTTGAATTATGTGTATTTGAATAGCAGACAGGGATCAAAATGCACCAAGTTATAGGTATTAGGTAAATACTCTATTATTTAGTTAAGAAAACATCTTACCATCAACTTTTGTGGAACCATGCAAAGCTGTGTTGACTGCATGTGTGTAGCAAATTAAATCAACACCATATTTTTTACTGTTTAAAGTTTTCTTTGGCCTGCAAAAACACAAATAAATATAGATCTACCATCATCATGGTAGGTAATAGATACTAAAAATGCTTTAAAAACATTTCTCTCAAACAAATGTTTTGTGGAAAATATATTTTAGATGATAACTTCCAACAATTTTCAATTTCTGCATTAGAATACATTAAAACCTAAATTAAAAGAGCATTTCCAGGATAATTTTCCCTAAAAAATCCAATGCTAATCTTGGCAAGCTTTTGTATTAATAAGAAATATCAAACTATTATAGTCTGTATCTGAAATATTTTGAAAATCAAATGTTGAAGAAAAATATAGCCTGTATTATGATATCACACAATACCAAATTTGCAGAGAAAATTCGAATTTCTTATACCAAATACATGCAACATATTTCTTTAGAAAACACCCCAAACACTGAACTAGAATCTTTATTAATCAGTCTGTTTTAGTTTCCCTTTTATTTTTTTTCTTATAAATGAGTTTTCTTACGTTCCATTTTGACAATCATAGATAACAATCGAATCGTCGTCACTGCTAGAGATGAGCGTGTTGCCATCAGATGAGAAATCTATTCGGTTTATGCGATCTGTATTCTCTCTGAATATCTTAGCTACCCTATAATTGCGAACAACATTATCTGTGAGCTTCATTGTGAGTTTAAAATGTCTAATATGTTCTTTTTTCGTACGCCGATTTCCTCGCCATTCGTCGCGCGTGCCTAATTTTGACAAGTCGTTCACTGACTCATTCGATCCTTTTTTCTCTCTATCGCTATTACTACTTTTTGAGCTAGTTGAAGAGCTCAGGATACAAAACAGCTTTATATTAAATCATATTGTATATTTTTATTTTGAAAATTTGTTTAAGCTGTATGCAACATCAATAAAGCTCATCAACAAAAATTTATTTTTAAATCCGGAATTTAAATGGCTTTGAATACATGTACATATACGAAACTTTAACGTGTATGTGACATTTCCGATGTAAATATATGGGTTTTTTTCATTGTTCATGTACGGCAAACCAGAGACATAAATAACGTTATTTATGTCTCTGGGCAAACCTAGCCCCTTCTTAATTTTATCAAATTCTTCTCGTGCTGTCTTCTGATTCTCAGAGATGACGACTTTAGATTTCATTCACGTACAAGCACTGAACCACTGAGGTAACTATATTGTATTCTTTTGAGAAGTGGACAGGCATAGCCTATTCTCTTTTGAGAAGTGGACAGGCATAGCTTTACGACATATACAATAGCTTTATTAGCTCACCTGATGCCTGTCCACTTCTCAAAAGCGAATAACTATATTGATGCGGATTTTTTTTTTCTCGATTTCAGAACCATGGTGGCATATTTCTGCCCCCTATACATGCAAGATAAATTATGTGAACATGCAAGAAAAATTATGTCAACCCAACTTAATTGACATGCATGCATGCGGAAGATAATTATGTTTACATGCAATATAATTGTGTCTACATGCAAGATAATAATTTTATTGTGTTGACATGCAAGTTACAAATCTTTTTACATCTTCGCTAGCAAGGGTGACGATCCACGGTCTTTTTCATTCAGAGAAACACCGTGGGTCGTCACCCTTGGCTGGCGAAGATGTGGGACAGACAACTGCGGTATGGACATTTTTGACGGTGTTGTGCACCCCTTTCCACTTTTTAAGTCATGCGCGCAGTTTGACATGCAAGTTATCCCGTATGATGTTTTAAATAACTTGCGTTTTATCTTGCATGTTGACATAAATATCTTGCATGTTAACATAAATGTAATTAACTTGCACTTGACTTAATTTATAAGTCGCATATCAACATAATTATCTCGCAAGTTGACAAAAAATTTTGCATTTTAACATAATTATCTCGCATGTTAACATAAATATCTTGCATGTTAACAATTTATTTGTATGTTCACATAATTAAATAAGTCGTATGTCAGCATAGATAAGTCGCATCTCGTCATGATTATGTTGCATCTTGCATCTAGATAAACATAATTCAGTTAGCCTAGTGCAGATTTTAGGCCCAAGGTCAGCAAGAATTCACACGTGGGTTTAATTTTCTATTTGTCAAAACGCATCGAAAAGTTGTTCATACCCACATCAACTTCAATTTTCTTTTTATATTATAATTATACGGTCATTATGAGGCGAAAAAGCCCGTAATCATTTCAATAAACACATTTTCAGTATTAACTTATGACTATAAAATATAGATATAATAATTTTCTCAAAATGATAAATGATTGGAAAAACTATATACCGGCATTGTGTACCGAATTGCTTATTCTGTTCATTGTAATATATTACTTCAAAAGCGTAAGAATTTATCATTTTAGATTTATCTTCTAAAATGGTTTAAAATGTTATTAACAGATAATTTTAAACTTTGTACGATATAAAACAACCGTTTAACAGCTTTCGTAAAATACGATATACAATTATTCGAATCATTGAGGAGCTCTGGACATTGTCTTTTAACAAAGACTGCAATGTCACATGTTGACGATATTTGAGATTTTTGAAAAAAAAAATTAAAATTCTTATTTGATTGCAGTTTTCTTGCATGTCAGCATAGTAATGTTGCATGTTGACATAACTATCTTGCATGTTAACATATTATCTTGCATGCCGACATAATTAATAGAAAAATAACTTGCACACAAGGGGCAGAGATACATGTATGCCGCCATAAGTATCCTCATGGGCGGAACCAAACATGCAAACAATGTTAAACTTTCAATAAACTTAATCTCTACACCGAAACATGTAGGGAAAACAACCTAAATGCATGGTATAATGTCCATGAAGACTTCTACCAAAATTGTGAAATTCATGGCCTTCGGGTCAGGGGTTCAAACTGTCAGAAGTGAGACCGGTATGGCCATGTATAGAAAATGTACATGTATTTAATCTTGGAATTTCTTTTCTTCCAAAGTAGTGGGATCTAAACTGAATGCATGGTTATAATGTTCATGAAGCCCCCTACATCTACCAAAATTGGGAAATTCATGTCCCCTGAGTCGGGGGTTCAGGCCCTAACGAGGGGCCAATATGGCTATTTTAATATCATCATAACTGTATTAAATTTTTTAAAATCTTTTTTTTTTTACTTTCACAGTATACCGGTAGTTGGAGATAATCTAATTATGCATATTAATTACATGTATGTCCATAACGTATAATACGAAAAACGAATAGGACCACAAAAAAATATTTTTATCTCGTAATTACGAGAAAAGATCTCGTTATTACGAGTTAATTATCTCGTTATTACGAGAAAAGATCTCGTTATTACAAGTTTATTATCTCGTTATTACGAGAAAAGATCTTGTCATTACGAGTTAATTACTGGTATCTAGTTATTACGAGAAAAGATCTCTCGATTTCTTTAAATACGAGATATATACATTTTTTTATGTGGCCCTATTCGTCTTTCAAATAATATCCTCTCCTTGTACCCGTTTCTGTAATTCAAAAAAAAAATAATGGCTGTTTACCAAGTGTTCCAAGATGCAATGCCCTGAATTAAGGAAGAAGGAATCATTCTTTTAGTATTATGAAATGATTATTCGGGCTTTATTACATGTAGATTTGACCGAAATTATCACCTCATAATACTCAAAAAATGATTCCTTATAACATATATATATATAATGTTCAGCAGTTGTACGATTAAAATTAGAATATTAAGTATATGCAAACCCCGCTTGCGCCCCAACAATACGTCTTTTGAATTTATTGAACTGTACATTACAAATCGATTCGTAGTGTTACATGTATCACAGACAAAGACACCGAGAAATGTAGATATTTTCAGTACTAGCTTTAAAGTGAATTTTTATGTAGGAAATTAATACAAGTTCATTTATTCTAAACTACATCACTCTTTATTAGGTACATACATGTATATTATTAGTCCAAATTAAAACATTATTATAGTTAGCTGATAAGATCCTCTAGTACAGTAGTGAGCATTATAGATATACGTGCATACATGTACATTTGTTCGCAAGTCGCATTTTAAATAGTCTTTTTATAGTTTTTGACGGACAGTATATGTAGATTAAAAAAAATACGAATTCCATTTCCATGTTTAACATTTAACTTATACAGAGAGATAAAAATTCCATACATTTCACAAATCGAGTTCATAATCACTTCCCGTTGATAATTTATGCGAGTGCATTGTTTATATAGCACCACAACATAATTCATAATTTTTATCAGTGGGAGTGTAAATAAGCCGATATTTACATACACCCGGCAAATTTCAACTCGTGACTTGTGTACATAATGTAGTTCGCAGGTACTCTCATATGGACAAATATAGTATTTGTAATTTCAAGCCGTAATCTGCACCTTTCAAAAAAGCATTCATTATTAATTGTAATTTGGTGGCATCGGATTAAAGATATGAGGAGTCGGACTTGGATTTCCGCCATTCTGCTCGCCGTGGCGTCCCTCCAGTTTGTCGTCTGCGATGTGGTAGTGACAACAAAACACGGGAAGATCCAGGGAATCTCGAACAACAAGACAAAGGCCTTCCTAGGGGTACCCTATGCAGCGCCACCTGTCGGAAAATTAAGGTATTGTATCATCTGTTAATTAATGATTGCATTGGTTTGCATTAATTTTGCATTTGATTTAGATTTCATATATAACTGTTACATAACTATTATACATTGTATAACTATTATATAACTATTATGCAAAAAGGGAACAGTGAAATTTACAGATGCATTTGCGTATTATATACTGGTATCTTAAATATGTAAGATAAGAAAGTTTATAGAACAAGTTTTATATAGAATTGATTGTAGTGATCGACATTGATGTATATAAAAATAAATACCCACGAATTTGGTATGAGCATGAAAATTTGGTAAACATATGCATATAAGCTTTTTATTTTCTTTCTGAACGTTTACCAACAACAATACAATCTCGCTTTTATAATTTATTACCCCCATACATCGAACATCACGAAATGAAATAATTCAACTGTACAGACTTTATAATGTCTTCGATTGAGAGGGTTATGAGATTCTAAATACAAGATAACAATTCTGTAATATACATACATTTGTATGTACTTTGTTCAGGATCTCGAGTACAAAACTTGATTTATTGTGGACACACATTTGGTTCATTGTAAAAATTATGTGTATATCTATTTAATATCATAGCAGTAGAGTTGTGATTAAATTACTTGAATTTCTTCAATAGAGCTATTAAAACCTTTTGGTGGAATGTACCTCAAATGGTTTAAACCCTTTGCAGATGGAAGAACCCCATCTCTGTAGCCCCGTGGTCGCCGAAGGTCTATGACGCAACTAAAGTAAAGCCCGGATGTCCTCAAAAAGGATGTGAGACCATGAACCCAGTGCTCGTCTGCCCAAAACAGGTGCGCGCTGTCTAATCTGGTTCTAACATGCAAACCCAAATAACAGAGGATTCGCTCGATCTGAAAAAAAATCAAACGTTATGTATTTACCGGCATCCACTACCCCTCCTCACCCCTTAAAACTTGCTCCCAACATACCATTTTATTACAGAATTGATATAGACTGACTCTGATGTGCCTTACTTTTAAAATTCTACGACATTTCGTTACCAATCTCTTTCTCGAGGTTGTTCGATCGTTCGATCGATCACAGATATGCCAAAGCTTTTCAGATCTAGAAGTATAAGGAGTACTGTTCTAAATATCTGTAGTAATGGAACAATGTGCCATGGTATTGAATCTAAAACAATAGATTTGATTTGAACATATTTTATTGTGTGAATTACACAAAAGGATTGGAAACAAGTTCTTACAACTTACATCTTCATCTCTTAATGATAATATATACAATATATACAATTGTCATAGTAATATTACATGTTACTTATAGCTATTGACTTTAAAATAATTAAATTCATAAACGTGCTTTTACAAAGTAGTTGCGAATATATCGTAGACAACGTTAATATACAGTATAAAACAATACTTTATATGCCTGCAGAGAATATAAAAATATTTTGTTCAATGATATAAATAAAAAACGACGGAAATTCAAAATTATTTTTTTTTCTATATAAATTCTTTAAATGAAAATATCTTTTCATTTCGCATTGATAATACATAACATCAAAGATTATATTTCAAACCAGACTGCAGAGGACTGTCTCTACCTTTATATATGGACGCCACTGAGTGCTAATGCCACGACGTCATTTCCTGTTATGGTGTATATTCATGGCGGGAATTTTGTTCACATGAGCGCCGACTCGGAACTGTTCGATGCGGAAGAACTCGCTTACAAGGGGCAAGTAATCGTTGTCACCTTGGATTATAGATTAGGTAAGCAATGACCACCAATTACTTTGATATATTATGTGATTTATATGAATTCGGACCATTAACTACATCCCCTGGTACCATTTTGACGGTAATTGCACAGTATATACATGTAAGGCGTCACATTATTTTTAGCGCCTTACATACATGTATATAAACTAAATATCAATCGAGGTGTGAGAATATAGTCTTAAAAATGTGGGTTTTTGACAACAAACAATATTTTTTTCTTTTTGGTAAAGGGATTTAATCTTATCAGGCGATTAACAGTGTTTTCGTAAATGTGTGTGTTGTATTGCTATTGTTGGGTCATCATTAACATAGTTCTAAACTCAAAAAACTTAAAGTATTCACAAGCTGGGCACATTTATTTGTTGATACAATGTATATTTCTGTTTAATTTCCGTGAAATTTGAAAGAAATACAGGTTAATCTCGATAACTCGAACTTCAGGGGACCATGATTAAACTTCGAGAGATCGATGGTTTTAAAAAAATCCGGAAATTTTTGTTCCGTTATTATTATTATTAATTCAGAAATAATATTTCTTACATGTACCTACTGACACTAAATTCATTCATACTAAAACTCGTCAGTGGGAAGAAGACACAGAAAGACAAAAAAAAAAATACGATTATATTTATATACGATGTCATGTAAAGATCGTCTTGGTTTTCCCCCCAAGGTGCTCTCGGCTTCCTTCTGACACAGGACAGACGAGCTACTAGTAACTATGGTATCCTGGACCAGAGACAAGCGCTTAAGTGGGTCAGGGAAAACATCAAGGCATTTGGTGGAAATCCTGAAATGGTATAAGAATCAGTCAAAACTTCACTTTTTATATTTTTTAAAATTTTTTTTTAGACAATCAAGATTTAAATGTATTTCAACTTGTGAGGACAATTTTAATAGCATTGCTGTCGAAAGTATTTTTGTCTCACGATTGTTTGCATGGGAGAATCAGAACCTGCAAAATTAGCAAATAAAGGAAAAACTTTTACCAGTTGTATCAAAAATCTTAAGAAATAACTTTAGAGCAGTTTTTCCGAACCAAATGCATGTAGATTATTCATCACGATGGTTTTTTTTTTTTTTTTTTCATTTTTTAATTTCAGTCTCTTATTATAGTTATTGATCAAAATGCTCCAAAACGAATTCCTGAGACAACTTGCATAATTAAGCTGTTGCCACACCCCTTTCATGTATAATCGATTGCAGGATAGTACTAGGCAAACATTCAATGAAAGGTTTATAAACACAGAGAGTGCTACAGAAAGTGTCCCTAATCTGTTTATAGGTGACGCTGTTTGGTCAGAGCGCGGGGGCACAGTCCACGGTCGTCCACTTAATGACCAAGGAGAGTGGTCAATACTTCCAGCGAGCTATTGTTGAGAGTGCCCCTCTGTCCATCCCGTTCAAGACCGAAGAGGAGATGATATTTATCAGCAACATGCTATTTGATCAACTCAACTGCTCCCCCAAGGATTTGGATTGTTTAAACAAATTCAGCGCCGATGACATTGCCGAGGCGCAGTTAAAAATTCGCCAGTATCCCTCCTCCATAAAGCTCTTAGAGTTTTTCGAGCCGTGGGTTCCGTACGTCGACGGCGTTGTGGTTCCATCCCAGCCATTAGATGCCTTCCGAAAAGGCATCGTCATGAATAAACCATTGTTAATGGGAAGTCTGACCGAGGAAACGCGGGTTTTTATTTACGAAGCTTACAATCAGTCACTGTCTGCGTTAGAGTACAGTCTTGCATTAACACTCACGTTCCCAAAGAAACCTTTAGATGTTCTACAGATGTACCCACCGACGGTGGCACCCGACCAACGAGACGGGCTTCAGATTCCTGCCACCGACTTCATCTTCACGTGTAGCACGAGAAATTTCACGCGAAACGTCCTGAAACAAAATGGCGGACGGGTCTGGACCTACGTGTATGACCACGCCTTCTCGTTTCCGGGATGGGGACGGTTTTCTTTCTGCGAAGGCCATGTCTGTCATGGGTCCGAAATTCCGTTCGTGTTTCAATCGGCTAAAATTGGGAATTTCACGATGACGCCAGATGAACTTAAGCTATCAAATTCCTTGATTACTTACTGGTCTAACTTCGCAAAAACAGGGGATCCAAACAGAGGTGCTCCGGTAACTCTGCAGTGGCCCGCCTTTAAGTCTGACTCACTGTGGCCCCAGATGTTCTTTGCGACTCCTAAAAATTCTGTGAAGAGCTCTTATCGCAAGGAATTCTGTGACTTTTGGGATTCCCTTGGTTACACTCCCTTATAATTAGAAAATAAATATTTAAAAACGAAATAAGTAGGTTTTTTAAATTAAAACTTGTATGAACTTTTCAACCTCAATATCATGATTTTACTAGAATGTAAAACTTGCTTCTTGTTTTTAGAAGGTTATATCCGCTATTCAACAATTAAATTGGAATTATACATGTATTTTGTATAAATAACTGCGGAAGTAAAGAGGAATGCTGTGGAGAAAAATGTTCAGATAAAGCAGAAATAAACGACATGTTAAGTAAACTGAACCAAAAAAAGTTGATTGAAATAACATGTATAATTATTTTGAGATCTAACATACATGGTTAAATGAATAAAAAGTAAAGCTTTATAAACATTTCAACTTTTTACATGTAACCTACATAATCTCCCCAACACAGCCCCTCTCCCCTCTCTTGCAAAATGATTGAAACGTTTGTCGAAACTTGACAATATCTCGAAGATACAAAAGATTGAAGAGGATCATTTTTGTACACTGTATATAACTTATCAAACGATCAAATACAATTTGGAATACATTTAGGTGCTTGCATTTTGCACAAATGAAATTGGAGTTCAATGAACATTTATAATGACTTTTCAATGCGGAATTGGGTGCGCGTGCACTAAAGATAATCAACGGATTCTTATAAAATCTTGAGAGTTAACAGAGAAAACCTCGAACCTCGAACTCTGGACTATTACAAAATGGACCATACGCAACCCAATCGAATTAAATGTTAAAAAAATTTTAAAATTATTTTTTGTTGAAACGACATTCAAAACCAATGTTTGTTTAAATCAAAATATAACACAAAACACCATGATTTTGATTTTAAGGCTATATATACCTCACAGACGATCGAAGCGCTCTGGATAAAAATGTAGGAAACTGCATTTGTTCAAAATTCAAAGCTGAAATATCGGAATGTTTTCTTAAAGCAATATGAGCTGTATTTATTAGAATTTCATATTGCTGCAAAACCTGCTAGTATGATAAGTCTGCATGTAACTTAAACTTAAATGATAAATAAGATTTGAAAAAAAATCATTAATTTTTGTCAAAGGAAATATTTCTCTTCTAAGGAATACATAGCAAAACAATTTTTGAACAGGACGACAATAATTCAGTTTTGCTCCAAAAAAGGCTTCTTAACGGCCTTTTCCACAAAAATATGGCTAACAGAAATTTAAAAACTATGATAATTTATGTTTGTCATTTAAGTAGAAAGGAACATTTTAGTAATAAAATTCAACATGAAAAATGCAGCTCATATTGCTTTTACTTAGTGATAGTTTGAGGCAGAAAATATCAAATTTGAAAGTTTAAGACGTATCTGGTGGTTAATCTGTTGTCCACCCATGCAATCTTTTCACCTTGAGTCTGGTACAATCAAATGCTTTTTAACCAGGCGATAGGGAAATGGCAAACACACGTTTCGAAAGGAGGACAAACAATTAAGGGTATCGCCCATTCCCTCTGAATTATTTATTATTTTTGAACAATTTAACAGTTTTAGCCGGGCTCTGCTGAAAGCAGAGTCCTGGCTATAGGCAGGCAAATCGACAATGTTACTTTGAATAGCACAACTTTAAAAGTAAACAAAAAACCAAACAGCGTCAAAGAAAAAGCTTCCGCTATACCAAATAGATACTCATAGAGTCAGGTTTTGTCAAAAGTGTTGGTATTTTGTTTCTTTCTTTTTTTATTTCGAGAGAATTGTTTATTATTTTTAGTTTTCTTATTAATAACGTGTTTTAAAAACAATACTATGCATTTTGGACACATACTTTGCGCATGAATTCCATAAACTACTTTGCTGCGCGTTGAAGAAATGAAGATTGAATATATAACGCTTGTTGCAAAATTCAAGGCTGCAACTTTTGTACTTTTTTCTACTAAACAGACATATTTTTGTTTATAGACGCTTATAAAATTTGATCGCTCTCTGACGCTTTGCCGACATTAAAAGCAAAACACAATATGCATAAAGACACACCAAAGGAGCCCGGCTTTCAGCACTTCAGTACTTTAATTTTAATAGCAGTTAGATGCTAGATAAGGATTTTTTTTTTAAATTGGATCGAATTGAAAATTGTTATGCACATTTGTTTGTCATCATTTGTACATGTAGTTCAGTGAATATGGTATCTATTGCGACAACGGAAGGGATTTTTGTATACTTTGAATGTATTTGTTTAACAATTTATTACATTAAATTTTCCTTTCGAAACAGCAATTTCTCAATCAATTTCAAAACTATGATAGAATACAGTTATAACTATTAAAATCCTGTTCCGATTCCGGTTAATTTAAAGAAAAAAAAATCAAGAAGTTTTAACGACCCATAAATAGGAATAAATATTATTTTTATTTCTTTTTTTGTACTGGAAAAGAATCAGTGTAAAACACAACTCAAAAACAATAATCCAGATATTGCATGTTAAATGTAACAGTTGCATAATAGCTTAGCGAATGAGGAGGCAATTAGATGAAACCTGCCGTTCATGCAATATATGAGTAAGCATTAAAATACTCGGAGCCCCTTTCACTGCTTATCGATCTATTGTCTCATACAACTCGTGCAGAGATGAGAGAAACACTTAGAAACAATGGCAAATCTGAGTGATTACCGCGGAGTTCATAATAAGAGCTATTAGGAGCACCAATAAAAAGCTATTAAGCTGTTTGACGAGTGCCAGTTTCTCTCGGAATTCCTTGTGATGTCAACAGATAAGTATTCATTAATGCCTGTTTGATCCTCTTGAGTGTGAGACACAAAGTCGATGCTTTGTGGAATTTGTTGATAAATATATATGCTCTCCGCTAAGACGATGTCTACAAACGATAACTTAAACGGATAACTTTGGACAACTGGATTGAGAATCATTCTTTTTCATATTTCGTATTATGAGGACTCCTTAATACTCAATTTGTCACTTACAGGTTACAGATAAGTAAACCAATAAGCAGTGCTGAAAAGTCTTATTCCGTCACATATGGCGAGTGCGTATTGTTACACGGAGGATTTGACTAATTTGACAAACCGCCTCACGACGGTTCATTCCGTGACACCTTCCGCCGTCATCTTTAGCTTAGGAGTGGGAGGAAATCTTCTCGCCATATTCTTATTGGTGAAACATTCGAACACGCACCAATGGCGGGTGTTTTATCGGCTAGTAGCGGGCCTAGCAGTCACGGACCTCTTTGGGATTCTATCAAGTTCACCCCTTGCCTTCATTGTGTATAGTAATGACTTTCGCTGGGTCGGAGGTCAACCGGCATGTGACTACATGTCCGTGGTGTTGATTTTTGCAAGTGTGTCCACAATGCTTATTGCCACTTCCATGTCGATGGATAGATTTTTCGCCGTGTGTTACCCATTTATGTACAAAACTTTTGAGAAAAAGCGGAGGGTCCACGTGATCCTGGCCTCGCTTTGGATATTTGCCCTACTTTTTGCTTGTCTTCCGCTTGTTCATCTAGGTCATAATGTCCGACATTTTCCTTGCACCTGGTGCTTCTTTGATTATTTTGGGACCAATGTGACTGACATCATTTACTCCCTTTTGTATGCGTCACTTGGAATTCTTACTATTGTGACGTCTAGTGTTATCAACATTCTTGTTCTCGTGGCAGTTGGGAAACAGGCGAAACGTCATCACAAAGGATTAAGCGTGCGTAGCAGAAAAGGCCGAAAAAGAGCCAAGAGAAATGAAATTTTTATCCTGACCTTTATCATCGCTATTTTACTGACCTTTGCTGTTTGCTGGTTGCCACTAATGGTAAATACTAAGAAGTAACATCCTTATTCACAAAAATATATATACTTGTCACTTACTAGTACTTGAAAAACATTTACTTATATTCTGAATATGTACTTTAGATTATAATACCCTTTTTAAAAAGCATTATTATCTTTATTCAGCATTTAAATATCACTGGAATAATACCAGTACTAGTATAATTTGTTATCTTTCAAATTTTCATCGAAAATTATACTAGGAAGTATGAAATGAAACTAAGACATTGTCAGGGACATTCTGACAATCATTTTTTGGAATAGACTCTTTGGCGACTGATCAAGACATTTATACATTATACTCGAAATCAACATTTTTCTTAAAGATGTTATAATCTATATAATTGATCAATTAAAACCAAAAATGAAGAATATTAATTAAACTTCAAAAATAAGACAATCAAAGATATTTTAAAAAGGGTACTAGTAGTCCCTTGATACTTGGTTTAACAAAGAATGCGAAGTCTAGCAGAAGATCGAGATTAGTATAATTAAGAAATTCTCGGTAACTTGGCTACCATACACACACGCACACACACACACACACACACACACACACACACACACATGTAGCAAGTAGCATCTGTCGTACCTTTTTAATAACAAATGAATAATATATTACCGAATGAAAGCTATGTGCCCTTATGAAGTATTAATTGTCTTTTATTATGAACTAATCATAATTTGAGCAGAAATTTTCAAATTTAATTTCCCACTTTAAATGCTCACCATGCTTTTATTCTGCCTCAAGTTAATTATCGTTTCCGTCACACTTTGATGATTTTGAATTAAAATACACAATCATACATACCTGTGAAAGAAAACAGTTAAAATCTATGAAAGGGAAAATATTAAAGATATCTTTATTGACAAATTATGATAGCCCTTTTTTACTCTAAAAAAAAAACCAGGCACGAAAACAGATTTCTTACGGAGATTCATAGTGGGAAATGTTGTCATCTTTTCTCCATTTGGAAGTCAGAATACCCCGCACAATATTTCAACGCTATCATCCGGGTACTTTCATGTCTGTTGCATAGCAACACTCCCAGTAGACTCCTTAATTTTTATCCATGTATTGAAACTCGACAAGTGTTTCAAAGAAGAAATCTTGGAATTTAAAAAAAAAAAATACTTTTGAATGAACATCGTTTGAACACTGAGGTACGAGTATTTATAAAGATCGAGTAATTAAGTACATGTGAATCGAAGAATACATTGGACAGAGTATAGGTAAGGTTAAAATCACAAGTGCTTGAGAACAGGATCGACCCCCCCCCCTCCCCTTCCACCCCCCCCCCCCCCCCCCCAGTATATAGACCCCGGGACTTTATTTTTCTTTTCTTTTTTATTAAATTATCTTTTTATGACATTTTCCTGATCTGATTTATACATTAAATGCCAAAAATTACCTAAAACAAACATTTAAACAAAAAAATCAGACCCTCTCTATATATAATCATGGTCACGGGGGTCTATATACTGGGGGGGGGGGGGGGTGGAAGGGGATGAGGGTCGATCCTGCCCTAAAGCACCTTTGGTAATAATATAACGGTCCTGAATTTACATTAATGTCATTCGTAGAGGTGTCAGCGAGATGTAGCTAAAGCCTACAATTCTTCAGAAAAGAATGTAAACAAAGCTTGAGCCATGTTGTTTACACGTTCATTGCTGAAAAAAATCAAAACCATCATAAAAAAAGGTTAAATGAGACTTTTTGAAATTGTTTAGTTGTTCAGCGCCCTATAGTTTATTTTGAACAATTTCTATTTTAATTACAAAAAGAAGGAATTTTTATCAACTTACCAGTTCTTTTCCTTATGCAGAAATTAAACTAATTGCAATCCCTATGTAGAGAATAAATTTGAGGAAGTTACGAAGACAAATTGAATGAATTATATAAGTGCAATCTTTATGATAAACCAGAAATAAAAAACCCAAACAAACCTTGACAACATTTAAAAGAATGGTTATTAAGCTAGTTCAATTCTTCATTGCAATTACATAATTTTGTAAATCGACTATAGATCTTGACATTTGAATTTTAGCTGACCATTCAAAATATCTGTATAAAGCAGACAAGAAAGAAACATGAAAAAAAAATCAGCTCACATCATGATCCATCCCTCTTAAAATGAAAATTGCATACAGGTGCTATAATGATGAATGCGCTTTCTTTAGCTGAATTTTTTTTCTTTTTTTCAATTCAGATACGAATTGTAACAAACATTTCGCTGAAGCAGATTCCAGACTACCCTTCTGATCTTCTTGCCATAAGGTTTGCCTCCTGGAACCAAATTCTCGATCCGTGGATCTACATTGTGCTGCGGAAGGAGATGTTGGCTCGGCTGTACAACGTCTATAGACGATTCAATAGACAAGAAGCGTCTGAATACAGCGTATGCAATGTTGACAGGTCAGAGGTTAATGATAATGGTGACATGCGCAACAGACTGAATACAGCCCAAGACGAAACGCATCAGCAAGTGTTGACGCAAAGCTCAAAAGAGACAGGAAACGTTTTGTCACCAAATTGAACAAACTGAAATTAAATGAATTAATTGCGATAATTAAATTTTTTTATGAAATATTTTGGTATTAATATGTACCACTGTAATATCAAGAAGCTGAATGAACTGGTTTGAAGTTCGTGAATAAAAGATTTCAGTCATAAGTATTTGTAAATATGAATTTAAAGTACACTATTTAATGTTGATTGATATAAATTGATTGATATAAAGACTAATTAACAAAACTCATATATCATACAGGCATCTCAAGTTAAAGGTACCGGTTATTATAGATTTGCAGCTTTATCGTTTTACAAATTCAACTTTTAGGAATATAATGCTTTCAGTATGAACATCCCTCTGAGACCTGTTACATGTATTGGAAATCCAACGCGCATGCACCGATTTTCCATTATTCCATGTCCAATGATTTATTGCGATAACAATCTGTTAATAAAACGGACATTAATTATTTATTATGAAGATGAAGAGGCGATCTGCAGTAATGGGTTTTGATGGATATTGCATCTTTCCGCCGGGGCGTACTCATCAGTTTTGACGATCGTACCATGATTAGCAAAAGCAAACAATCACTCATAGGAGCGGAGTATGAAATTTAATGATCCCTGCTCATTACAAATGCTGAAAGGCAATGAGGGAAAGCAATGTACATGTCCTGATTTTTCACATTTAATGTTCATTAATCTGTCATTTTCGGCCCATTGTATGTAGATTTAGATACGGCATGTAGGGTTTGGTTTCAATTTATCGCTTCAGCAGCAACTACTCTAGCCTATTTGGCTACTTTGTTTTCTACTCACAGCGAAATTATTTTGAAATTAAAGCCTTACCAAGGAGACATTGTAGAAACTGTAGTTGGTATTTCGAAATCAAAAGTAACATACATTTATTTAGCCACCCCCTCTCTCTCTCTCTCTCTCTCTCTCTCTCTCTCTCTCTCTCTCTCTCTCTCTCTCTCTCTCTCTCTCTCATTTTATAAATACAAATGATAACTGAATCAACCAACTTTTATTGAGTCGAACATTTTTTCAACAGAATTATATAAACTAAATTCACTCACTTGGTATAACGCATTCAAATAAATAACTGAAGAAGGCCGAGTGATCATGTGCTTTTCAAAGGTTAAGTATAAGTATGTAGAGCTTTAAATTTGTTTAATAAAGATAATGCAAACTATTCAAATTATACAAGTAACATGTATCTTAAGTTGTATAAAGGTAGCAAATAGCTAACAATAGTTAATTGGTTGACCAGAAAGCCTCCTCAAAGGGTAAGGGAAATTGGACATTACAAAACAATATATAAAACTCATATTATCAACCAATTGCAATAGTAGACTTGATTATTGTAAACTATTTCATCTTTTTACAGACAAGTTGATGAGTAGTTGAATCTGTGCTTTAGTAGTTACATATAGGATATCTGAGTTTCAGGTCCTTGAATTGTTTTACCCAAGTTGTAATTATTATTTTTTTTCATTTCACTTGAAACATTATAAAACTAGAGGGTTAAATTATTTGAATTGTTTTTCTTTTGCGTTAAAAAACAAGAGGCCCATGGGCCACATCGCTCACCTGAACAGCAGTTCCTTGTAACATTCTATTTCGTAGCATATACTTTTTCTATTTTAAACATTGAACCCCTTTCTGGGGCCCCAGTATTGGTCCGAGATTTATGGTTGGCTTTGACAACATAAATAGTAACATAGGAATGAAAATCCGTAGCACTGCGGTGGGACCGCACGTACACAGCCTGAAAAACTGAACGTAGAAGAGTTCCACATCAAGAGGTAGACCTCTCAGACTGTACAGAACAACATCAAGAAAGATAACTCTTGGTTCCACTACATTAGAGTTCACACAATTTGAGGACCCTTGCATGGTTATCTCACAAACTGTAGCATTATAGTTCTCGAGAAAAAAACTTTTTAAAAACATTTTCAATATATCTTTCTATGTTAAACTTTGAATCCCAGCTTGGGGCCCCAGTATTAGTCCAGTGCCAAAGCTTTATTTATTTGGAATCTACATTATTTAAGGATGCCTGCATAGTAATCTCACAAGCTGAAGCATTATTGTTCCCTAGAAAAAGATTTTTAATCATTTTCCCTCTATATTTCTTTGCTTAACTTTGAACACCTCTTGGGGGCCCAGTATTAGATCGAGGGTCACGGCTTTTATAATTTTGAATCTACACTATTTGAAGATGCTTACGTAGTTATCTGACAAATTGAAGAATTGTAGTTCTTGAGAAGAAGATTTTTAAACATTTTCCATATATACTTCTACCTTTTACTTTTAACCCATTTTGGGTCCCCAGTATTAGTCGAGGGTTCACTATTTTTAAAACTATCGAACCTACATTATCCAAGGTTGTATGCATGATAGTAATCTCACAAATTGAAGCATTGTAGTTCTCGAGAAGAAGATTATTTAACATGTTACCTTTATTTTTCTATAATAAATTTTGACCCCCTCTTGGGGCCCCAGTATTGGTCTGGAGGTCACTATTTTTCCAATTAAGAATCTACATAAGCCAGGGATGCATGCATAATAATTCCACAAACTATAACATTGTAGTTCTTTAGAAGAAAATTTTTAAACGTTTCCTTTATATTTTTTAAAATGTTTAAATATTGAACCCCTCTTGGTGCCCCATTATTTGTCCGGGAGTCACGATTTTTACAAATTAGAATCTACATTGTTATAGGATGTACATGTATGCATAATAATATCCCAAACTGTTGCATTATAGTTCTTGGGAAGAAGATTTTAAAACATTTTCCTATATATGTTTAGATTTAAACCCCTCCTGAGGCCCCACTTTTTGTCCGGGGGTCACGATATTTACAATTTAGAATCTTCACAATATATGCAATCTTTTGTGTAAATATTTTTGGTGCAGTAGTTCTTGAGAAGAAAATTTTCAATAATTTTTCCTATGTAGTTCTATGTTAAACTTTGAACCCCGCCTGGGGCTCCAGTTTTGGTCCGAGGGTCACGATTTCTACAATTTAGAATCTTCACTATACGTATCAAAGGCCGGAACGCCCACAAAGACCTCGAGCTGACATTTTCTTTAATATAGGTATCATTAATTCAAATTTCTGTACAAAGAGTCGTATATCAAATATTTTGTGTAAATAAATTCGTACATATTATATAGTATTTATTGCCAAGCAGACAACATACAAATACACACAAAACATGGGCTCATCAACATGAGTTCACAATAGCCCTCGCCATGCACCGGGACACACCCGTCCTCGACCAGGGAGCCCGCGAGATAGAGATCCCTGCACGCGCTGTCTGAGTTAGGTCGTACGTAAAATAAGTCCATAAATATCACAATATGCAACTATATTTTTATATGCAATTTTAACATCACCATGTGATTGTATACTCAGTATATTTCCTTATAGAATACGTAGTGATACATTTGTAATACAATGAATCATAACTCATCATGGTTACAAAAATCGAAGAAATTTCAAAGTTCAAAAATAAATTATCTTCTTTCTGCTTTAAACACTCATTGGTATATTCTCGGAAGATAAAAATATTCCATTATTTAATTTTTTTGGTAATTTTTCAGGGCGACATTTAATCAAGCTTAAGATGAACATATCAAGCTTTCTTAAAATGATAATCTAAGGTTCTCAACACCGTTGTTTGGAGTTCTAAATTCAAAATAGGGATTTCCTGCCTTATTAATTGTATTTGGGATATAACGATAATAATCTCAAACTAATGGCGTTTGATTAATTGGGTAAACGTGTGCATAGCTACATGTACGTCAAATCGATCTGCAGATCAGGAACCAGAGGGTAACGCTCATGCCACAGGCCGCTTGAATTTCATGATGAATGTCTCTTATAATGGTGACATCCCATTAAATTTAAATTATGTAAAGTAAAGCAATTAATAATTAAAACGGAACCTAAGTAGATAGGCCAACAAAATAAAAATGTTTCATCGAAATAAGAGCTTCAAGGATTAGTTACATGTACAAATAGTGCCAAGTGGGCAATGACAATGGTCTCTAGAGAACCCGGGTCTTATGTAAATTGGAAAATTTGACGCTCTCATATTAATGAAATCCGATTCTGATTCTGATGATGATGATGAAAACGTTGCATTGATCCAAATTAGAATGCGTGAACAGGTTGTTAATTTCAATCTGTTGATCTTGTGGTCTTAACCACACAGAGGATTTTGTTCACCGATGAAAACGTAAGTATACAAGTTTATCTCATACGTGTGGTGTATAACCTTTGCTATATCAAACGGGTGATGCTTTATCAAATACTTCCGGTCCGAACTATTTTTGACACAACCCCTCGCTTCAACGCTTCAGTTACCTATTTTCGAAGATTTGCTAGTACTTTCAACATAAATATATCAACTACAAAAATTGATATAAAATGGACTTGGTCAAAGATTTAAATTACAAATACAGTTAAACACGGTTATAGCGAACACACTTATAATGAATTGACGCTTACAGCGAAGTGAATTTCATTCGCCAAGTCTCTATTTCATGTTGTAAACTTGACGGATATAACGAATTACGCTTATAACGAAGTTAAATTGGCCGTCCCTGGGACTTCGTTATAAGCGTGTTTTACTGAATGAAGGAAAACACATAACTGCGTAGCATAGGCGTCGGAAGCGGGCGGGGGGGGGGGGGGTTAGCCCCTCCCCCTCCCACTTTTTTTGCAAAGCTATACAAAACCGTAACAACAAGACCCTTTCTTCTTGTTTGTCAACATTTTTTTGTCAACAGTTTAACCCCCTTCCAACTTTCAATTTACTTTGTGAAGTTTATAAAACTGCAAATTACGTTAACTATCAAGGAGTTCATCGATCATCCTGACGACACGATTGAAACAGAGCGCTCTTGTTGAGTTTATAGGCAATACAAGTACTTACCGAAATAATGTTTCATAGGACTTTTATTTCACCATTAGTAAGCATCCTTATTCACTTTTTTTAATTTCGAATCATAAGGCTAGTGTTTGTTTTATAAAACATCAACAACTGTTCCTCGTCCGAGTCAAATCAAACTAACGAGCAATCGCAACTTTGTGTATGTCAAGAAACTTGATTATTCAAGTCCTCTAATCAGTATTTCTATTTAATCAAGTGAATAAGCTCCAAGAAAATTATTTAGAGCTTACAAATTATTTTAAGGTTTATTTCATTGAAACTTTACATTAAAACAGTTAGATTTATCTCAGAAATGACGTTCTTAATTGTATTGCACAAGGTCACAACAACCGCATAACACAACGTTGCATCATCGTTTTTAATCTTTGAAAAAAAAAATCAATTTGTGTCATATAAGGGACTGTCTCGAAAGCTTCACAATATAAATCAAATTGTATGAGATAAATAGAACATCTATAATTGTGTGATTTTAAATTTGCTTTATCCAACTCGTTGAAATGGTTATATTCGCTCGGCAAGCCTTGTGAATATATACACCATTTCAACTCGTTGTATAAAGCAAATATAAAATCACACAATATAGATATCCTCTATATATCAACCTTAGGCAAGCCGATTTGTGAATTATAAGAAATAAAAGAGGGAAAGCTACATAAAAAGATATTTCATTTTTAAAATTCATTTGTCTATATCTAGTAAAAAAATACTTTTGTATACTATACGAAAGCCTTTACCAGTTATTAGTAATATTTGAGAAATAAATGGGAAAAATTGATAGACAAATTTTGTCATTTGTAAAAATTACTTGTATCTGCTATCATTATTGAGGAATGTCAACGATATTTCTGTATACTGTAAATATATTGTTAGTAGTACTTTATTTTCAAATTGTCTTTTTGCATTTTTTGACAATTACACGTCATTCGTTTCAATATATCAGATATATCCATCAGTTACATTAAGGAATGTCTTCATTTCAATTTCTAATATAACTTGACAAAACAAATTAAAGTTAGTCATTTTTTCTTTCAGGACATGGAGGTAATTAATATTTTGTTCCTTATCTTCGCGTCATGTGCGTTTACGACTGCAAATAATAATGAGACTAAAGCAGCTGAGAATTTTAATTTGACTCGCATCGTCATAGAGGCAATTCTTTATTGTGGACCATCTTTTGTCTGCGACAAATCCTATCTAGCCCACTTTAATATTTCATACGATGCCGAAACGAAATTCAGCGCCTGTGGCCCATGTCATTGTAACGAAGCTTGCGACATGACCACAAACGAATGTTGCCCTGATGTATATTTCAAATATGGCTACATGAAATGCGAAGACCTCTCTTTAGTCAGAGGAAACAGACAGCCAAAATTTTATTCTGTCATTAGTACATGTCAAGGGGATACTACTTTTAATTTGTCCAGAAACTGTTCTCTCGAGCGATCATCAGAAGAGCTTATTCAAACACCGCCCGTGACGAGCGATATCTCTAGAAGAACTTACAAAAATAGGTATTGCGCACTCTGTAATAATGTTACAGACTTTCAAGAATGGACCTTTAAGTTGAATTGTCAGAGAGCTACTGATTTCAATTACATATCAACATACACGGAAATCATCCAACTGGCCAAAGACAGAAATTGCGACATTCACTTTTCTGCGACGTCTTTGTCTATTCAAACGTGTCCCATGTTAAACGAAAAAATGATTGCCTCGTGCAACGTATCAGGAACCTGGCAAGTATACGACGAAATGATAGAATTAGCTTGTCTTAGCGGTTATCACACTTCAGTAAATGGTTACATTGGATTTTCATATCGTTACGGCTTCAAAAACATTTTCTGTGCAATGTGTAACCCCCCAAAATTTGACCTAAAAATGTACAGAAAAACTTGTACGGACACTAACAGTATATACTACGCTGCTTGCAAAAATAACCCAATTGTAGAGGCAAGTTTTCCGTTCAGGAACCACTTTTGTCTGACTTGCAACAATGGTGACCAAAAAAATGTTTTACAAGAAATGCATATCGAAAATATTGAGGAGTCATATGAAACATCAAAGGTGCATCCATTTGTCACAAAGTTAGGTTTCAGTTTTAAAAGTAATTACCTGAAGGAGTATGTAAACCGGAAGACGAGTGAATGGTATAACGTCACTCAGCATTATTCACATCTAGTTTCATTTCCTGTAAACGTTTCTCGTCTTGTGCGTTCAAACTTTGCTCTCTTGGGAGAAGGTTCTTGTAACAAGAACTTGTTACCAAATTACACCATACCTTTACAACGTACATGCTCCTGTGATATTGGTTGCACGATCGACTGCTGTGTCGACTTTGCTTTAATACAGCCATGGACTTGCATTGAAGATCATTATCCTTTCCAAAATGTAGTACCTAGTTCAGATGATACTAGGTACTTGACAATTGGGGGGTGCTTAAGAAAACACGACAATGTCGAGCATTTATGTATTAACCGTAACAAATCTGACTTTTACCAAATGCTTCCTATTACATCACACTTTGAACATGGAGAAACGTATGCCAACATATTTTGCTATCTATGTAACCAAAATGAAGTTGATGATAAATCAATCGAGAGCATTACCACTGATACAATGCTGTGGTGGTTGATTACAGAATGCAAAGGATATATAAACCATAAATACTTTTCAATGTTACAAGACTATTTGAATTTTGCTGAATTGCAACACTGTTGCATAAAATTCAAACCCATTTCAAATGCAGTATCCTGCAAGACTAAAAACTCAAGTTTGGATAATAACAGTATAGTCTCCGAATGTAATAGCTTGTCACCGTCTGATGAAGATCTTAAATATGCTTGTGAAAAAGTTGATGAATATCGGTTTCCAAAAATGAAACTCAACGGAACAATTTACAAAAACAAGTTCTGCATTGCTTGCAACTCCATCAAGACACAAATAAGTGATGCTTGTGAAGTGTCAAGCAATTTAACCTCCCTGCTCAATAAAGCTTGCCAAGAGTTTCCAAAAATGGCCGTTTGTTCCAATTACCGAAATATTTTTTGTGAAACATGTGCCGTCGGAACTCTTTCAGATTGTTTATCAATTGATGAGGAGGATGGAGGAGGGACTCATCCAATAGTGACTACCCCTCCTCCAATCAGAGTTTTTTCATTTCGTTCAATGTTTTCTATCTTGGATTATGACAAAGAACCTTCGATCAGTTCTAACACTCTATCCTGTACACCAGATCAAGTCTATGATGGATATTACGTAAGTTTGCTACCAGAAATTGATGAAATCATGTTTAATTTATCAAAATTTTATATCTATTGTTTTCTACATTACATAGACTAATACATCTATATATATTAACAAATAACCCTTATATATCAGAAACATAATGTCGGCATTAGAATGTTGTAAACAAAATTTACTATTGGTATATATAACCTTGAGACACAGGAAGAATTTGTAAATGTATGATCATTTCTTAACTAGAAAATTATTCTGAAATGTACACATACTCATATAAAACTACATGTTTTATTCCAATAGCTTAAACCTTATATATTCATTTTTACTTCTAGGACACCTGTCAGAATATCAGCTGTTTTCCTGGAAAGGTAATGGCTAATGGAAGCTGTCTGTCGATACTTACTAAAACGACAAATCTTCGATATACGATTGCTTTAAAAACCAAGTTCAACAATATTCCAGTTTCGAACTTTTCGGTATATCATCATATGAGAGAGATACGTCAGTTTTTGATAAAAAGAATAACACAAAGAGTAAAACATAATTTTCTTGTTGAAAATGTGTTAGTTGTTGCCTTCGTAAAATGTAATTCGAAAGTGACCAAATCATCTGAGTTCTATGTTTACTTAAATATTTTCTTTCAGTCCTATGTTAATCGCCAAAAGCTCGAAGATTCTTTGATAACATTTACAAACAGTTCATTTGCAATGCCTTTTCATTACTCTAACATCTGGAATGTTCAACTGGTGGAAAACCAGTTTGCGCTATTCCTACCATCCTTATTGTGGAAATCCAACTCAGAAAATAGCTGCTGGCTTTTTCCAGAGGAGTTGAAACATGGTGATCCTGTTTTCCGCAATGTTTTTGTTGATTCTCTTTTAACGTGTCCTCAAATACTTATGAAAGGCAATGCATTTGGAGTCACGTGGGAAAATATCAAAACCGGTTTTTCGTTCGAAGGACTATCTTTGAATTTTCATCAATTCAATAATTTCGACGGTAATGGAAAGAGAGTCTGTGTTCGAGACATTCAACATTACATTGAACATTATCAAAATTTTCAAAATGAAGATATTGGTAAGATACTATTAACAATCCTAACCATCGTTTGCATAGGAATTTCTCTAGTATGTTTAGTGTTAACATTTGCGACTTATATGACCTTCCCGAGCCTAAGGACTATTCCTGGACTAAACAACGTGTTTCTTATAGTCTCGTTATTTACAGCACAAATAATGCTTCTAGTTCGACAGTTCTCCACTCATGAGGACTACAGTACACTGACCATTGTTGTTTCGGCTTTAACTCATTTCTCATGGCTGTCCACCTTCCTTTGGCTCCAAGTTTGTTCTTATCACATGTTTGTAGTGTTTACCTCCAAACTAAGAAAGGAATCCCGAAAAGATAGCCCAGATAAAAATGTTGTCAAGTATGCAGTGTATGCTTATGGTGCGTCTTTAGCTATCGTATTGCTAAATATAGTTATATCTCTCATCACAACTTCTGGAAGAGATACAGGATACGACAAAATTTCTACATTGTTTACATACAAAATTGCTTACATTGTGACTTTTATTGCTCCTTTAGTATATGTTTGTGCGACTAATATGATATTTTATATTGCAACCATATACAAAATAAAATCATGCCCACACGTCGATAACACTTCGGGTAATAGGGTCCACTTTGCAGTGTATATCAAATTGTTTTCGCTTACAGGTCTTACATGGATTTTGCAGATTATAGATGCGTTTCTTGTCGTTTCGGTTCTTTCGTATTTCGTGACTGTTTTGAACGGCTTACAGGGATTGTTTATCTTTATTAGTTATGTGTGTAATATCAGAGTTATGAAAATGTGGAGAAAAATTTGTTCGCCTTCACTATTTAGACCAACTCATTCACAACTTACGTCAGATAAATCTGAAACTACATCCCTTTAAAATTCTAGTCTCGAATTAGAGTGTTTATTTAATGTTGTCTTTTCGTCTTGTGAAGAATATATTTGGGGGTCATGATTTAAAAGTGGTTTTATGGTCTAGTTTTTTGTTTTAGTTTTAGTAAAATTGTGCAATTCATGTATGTCCAAGAACACAATCATAAATCTTTTGATTTTACATTACGTTGTAAATCAGTTTCAATTTGTATAGCATACTCGTACTTTTATGCATCTATACATTCAGTGAAAAAAAATTGGTTGAAAAGATATTATAAAACTAAAATATTTGAATAAATGGTAATCGATCTTTATTTGATTTTAATTGGAATTTAATTAGCAATTTGTAAAATTTGTATCTGTATTTTATTTTCCTGATATGTCCATATACTGCACCTTTTGCAGTTACACGGTTTAATCATATATAATTGTATTGTCCAGGTAATCATCCTTGCATTTTGCTTCCGTATAGGTAAAAATGTTAAAATCAACCTTGCAAAAGTTCTGCGACCATATTTGAGAAAATAATTAATTGATACTCCGCATTTTATTTTTATTTATAAGTCCTACTTTTATGTTTTACTCATTGATTTTGAACATCATATGTGGATCATTGCATTTGAATTTGATAAAGATTTTCACAGGGTTGGATGTTTTGCAATGTTTTCGATATCTCTAGTTTATTTTTGGAATTATAAGAGATATGTTGTTTTAGATAAATAAAAATGAATGAGAGCAAACATTACTAGTTGGTTGCACGTTTTTTTTTAAACTTTGTATTGTAATCAAAAATAGGGTTTATATACGCTACTTAAAGCCACGAACTTTGCATAGGATATGAAATTAGAAAATACATTTATTGTTTGTCTTACACAATACTTAAATGACTCAGAATTCAGAGGAGGGAATGGGCGAGACCCTTAATTGTTGGTCCTCCTTTCGAAACATGTGTTTGCCATTTCCCTATAGCCTGGTTAAGAAGCACTTGTACCAGACTTAAGGCCAAAAGGCTGCATGGGTGGTCAACAGACTAACCATCAGATCTCTCTTGAACTTTTAAACTTGATATTTTCTTCCTCAAACTATCACTAAGAAAACATTCCGATATTTTGGCTTTGAAATTTGAACAAATAGAGTTTCCTATATTTTCTATACAGAGTTCTTCGTCTGTGAGGTAAATATAGCCTTAAAATCAAAACAGGGTTTTGTGTTATATTTTAATATAATTTAATTCTGGTTGTAACGCGCTTTCTAATTGGCTAAAATTTATTTTATATCGTATACAGAATGTTGCCTACGTCAAAGGAAGCCTAACGTCAAAAACGTATCATTATCCCTGACGTTACGTTTGAATTTCGTACAATTTTACGACAATTTAAAGGTCAAATGACCGTTTTTATCTACCATGAAGAGTAAAAAAAATTAAATTTTAATCAATGAATTCAATATTTATTAGTTTTATACGATATAAAATGGTTTGAAACAGTTTACGCTTTTTTATTAACCGAAACCGCTTCGCGGTTTACATATAAAGCGTAAACTGCCCCAAATCATTATGTCAAAATTAAAGCCTTACCAAGGACACATTGTAGAAACTGTAGTTAGTATTTCGATATCAAAAGTAACATACATTTATTTAGAGCTCTCTCTCTCTCTCTCTGTCTCTCTCTCTCTCTCTCTCTCTCTCTCTCACATTATCTAAATACAAATGAAAACTAAATCAACCAACTTTTATTTAGTCGAACATTTTTTTCACCAGAAAATATAAACTAAATTCACTCACTTGGTAGAATGCATTCAAGTAAATTACTGAAAAAGCCTGAGTGATAATGCGCTTTTCAAAGGTTTAGTATAAGTATCACACAGATACCTGGAGTTAACATGGTAACATAAAGGGTACTTAAAAAGGTGGAATAACACATCATCACAAAATGGCCGACCGCTGATCGAAACGACATTTCATTTCATTAAAAGGATCTTATGAACTGAAACATGTAACTTACTCCATAGCCGAGGGGATAAAGTGTCGGACATGTGGTCCGTACATCCCGAGTTCGAATCCCGCAGGGGCTATTGTTGCTACTCACTGAAATAATTATTTTAGATACTCGTTTCTTATCCCCAAACAGCAAATATTTCACTTATTTGACATATCTACCGTTTATTTATCATTATATCTTTCATTATCAAAACATTTCCTGTTAATTTGAGTGACTTTTTCCAGGTGTGTTATTCCAACTTAAGTCTAACACCCCTGCGAATGTTATTGTCATTAAAATTTTGGACCACGTGGTTTTATTTGACCCTTTCTGTTTAGCAGTTAAAACCGTGCCTCGTGTTTATGGTCTATTTCATAGAATCTTGGTACTTGTAGTCAATATAAAACCTTTAGGTTTATTGATTTTAAATTTTATCTTCATTAATTGGTGGATAAAATGTGTTCTAGAAATAAATGTGACAATACAAAAAATAGTTTTTTTCTGCTGTTGCAACAATAAACATGATTATAAGAGATCCGCTTTAGGGTTTATTTTCGATCCGCGCCTGACCTAGTAATAGCATCAATAGTGAAACAGACTTTACTATTTTATGCAGAATGTTCCTTGAAAATGGCTCGATATACTAAGTTTTTATGCAAAACAGACACACATTATTTTTTTTAAAAAACATGGTATTGCACACAACAAGCATCAAACATGGCTATGATTTTATTATGTAACCCAATGTTTATATTTTAACCACTCTACACGTGGTTGAACACGAACGATAACTCTTTTTGAATATCATTGTTTAATTTAAATAACCGCAAGGTAGTGAAATAAAACATACATCTTAGACGATTTTCATGGTTTAACATAAATCGAAGCAGAATATGATATGAAAAAGGACCAGTACTTACGTATTTTGAGAATATTATCCGAACACATACTTCCGCTCGAAATTTCACAGGAACTGAACAATTCTCGGTGAAGTCTCGTGAACTTTCATTCGAGCACCTCTGGATTTATTATATTCTTAGCAACGATAAAGAAAACATTCCGACAACATTCGCAGGGGTGTCTAAGACATTCCTGAAGTAGGACGTATGTACATTCTAAGACTTAAGTCCGTAACTAGAATGCTTAGCTAGGACAATTTACCCAAAACTTAGGCGGCCGGTAGTGGTGACTTAAGTATGTCTTAAGTATTGTTTTCACACATTTAGAAGACTTACTGTTAATTATCAAAGACCTTATATTAATATATTTTCAACAACACAGTCAAGTGTTTTTGAACTGATTTATTTAAAAGTTGGCAGTTAATGTCCACAGTGGTAAAAAAAAAAATGTTAAAACAATGGGGTAGCCGACAACATGGCATACCTTCTATATCAACATTTTATGCTCTCCCTTCTGGGAAAAGTAGCACGCTGGGGTGACTGCAATCGTGCTTCAGACACAATTCAATAAAATATATTTGTATAACATAATTTTTATTGTCTTAACTCAAATGTCTTATTAGTCCACATAATATACATAATATACCTATATACATCAACATCAACCACAACAAAATCACTACATACTAAGAACAGTTCTATGGTTAAATTGAAGGTGACAATTACGCCCTCTCGACCACTGTGACGAATGCAGTAACCCAAAGGTTGCTGTGATATCAAGGTCACCATCATCGGACCATCTACCCAGCTATCTGCTGAAAGTAGAAAGCAAAATCCAAACAGCAGCAAACTATTTCATAACATTGAATAACTGAATAAACTCAAGGTACATGTAGTATGTCCTAAAGATTTGTAAAAAAGAGAACATACCACACTTACGGACTATTTTTTTGGCGTAATATTGGCGTAGGAAAATATCACATGTTTATCACATGATTCGCAATTCAGAATTGCTGCAGATTATGGAGGGTAATCGTGTTCAAAAATCCAGACATGTAAACTTGTAAATCCGAATATGCAATCGTGTTGATGTGTGAGCCTGAGCATGAATATGTGTAATTCTGATCGTGTAACCTATAAAACTCGGGCATAAACACGTGCAAGATTTGACTCAGTTCCTTTGCATGATGCACATTTTGCACATTTATTGTTTACATTAGTTAATTAAACCTTCAACTTTGCACACTTTCAATCCGTAGTTTCTGCTTTTGTAACTTCAGGCTCGACAATAGCACATCTGACATGATACAAATTGACAAATGTAAAGTCTACAAGTTTGTCGAATTTTGACATTACCTTATATGGAAACAGTGACGTCACTGATAGAAAAAGGCTAGCTGCAGGTAAAGGCATGCCGTAATCGCCGGAATAGGGACGGAATAGCCTATAATCATATTATCTCTGGATAACAACATTTCATAGAGTATTATTTTTCGGAAAATTAAATTATGAGATTGGTGTACATTTTATCAAGAGAATGTATAAAAGATGCGAGTAAAGAATTCGATCGGCTTCAGATATCCTCTTAGAACTGAAAAAAATTACATTTAATGACTTTGTTTGAATACACGTGTATAAAGATATATACGCATTTTTATTCATAGGCGTCTGAACCGGGAGGGGGGGGGGACTTAGCCCCCCCCCCCCACTTTTTTGCCAAGTTAGACCTAACCATTAGGAACATAGCAACAGGGAGGATTCAACCCCCCCCCCCCTACTTTTTCCTCACAATAAACAAAATTGTTCCTTAAAAGACCTTAAAGAGAATGAAATATTGATAGTGATATTGAAAATTAGAGTCATAGTAGGTATCCTAGCACCCCCCCCCCCTTAAATTTGATTTGAGTTATTGGTATACCCTCCCCCACGGATTAGAATTTTCATGATTACGGGAATTCTTGTCAATATTTTTCATGATTAGTTTAGCCCCCCCACCCCCTTTCAATTTGCTTCCGACAACACTGTTATTAGAGTACATGCAACAAATTGTTAAAGTATAGGCCTCGGCTGAATTAAGAAGATATCTCCAAATGCATCCTTATCGCTACCACAAAGTTGTGATAAGACCCCCCCCCCCCCCCAAGCAAAAAATTACACGGGGTCCGTCAGCTGAGTTGCAAAAATATCGATAAGAAAAACAAACTATTTAAAGACATTGGTATTGAGATTGTGATTACCCGGTAATATGAGACTTAAGAAGCGACACCCCCTTTAAATAAAATGAATAAAAATTCCAAAGATAAGGTTAACTGTCGTGAAATTAAAATGTGTATAAATTATTTTAAGAAATGTTTCTTTGCATTGTCGGCAATATATGGGGAAAAAAGCCTATCATGCAGGTAAAAATTGACATTTTTAAAAAATTATTTTAAGCAATTATTACGGGATTGAGTATGACGTCCTGAATGTCGGTTAAATACAGACTCACTTTGTGAAGTTGGCTGATAAAAATTTTCTGGATAGCTAGTATAATACAGCTTTACAGCCACTTGTGAACTAGCTGCAGGTCTGTAGCTCCCTGTCTAACATAGGCGTCGGAAGCAAATTGAAAGTGGGGGGGCTAGACTAATCCTCAGAAATATTGAGAAAAAAGTAATTCCCTAAATCATGGAAATCCTAATCCGTGGGGGGGGAGAGTATACCTTTACTTCCAAAAAAAAAAAATTACTTTTCCAAATTTTATTTTCCAAAATCATGAAATTCCTAATCCGTGGGGGGGGGGGGGGGGGGGGGGGGGGGGGCTAGTCTGCTTCTGAATCTAACTTTTCAATCTTTCAAGGTAAATTTAGGAACAATAATCTTTCTTGCGAGAAAAAGTGGGGGGGGGGGGGCTGAACCCTCTATCATGCTATGTTTCTAATGGTTAGGTATAACTTTGCAAAAAAAGTGGGGGGGCTAAGCCCCCCCTAGCCCCCCCGGTTCCGACGCCTATGTCTAAAAATACAGATCGACGATCTTTGAGCTACAGTGCCTCCCATAGTAAACTTATTATTATTGAAGATTGTGTTATTATTTATTTTTCACTTACACAACAACAAAAAGCATAATTACATGTAAAGTAACATAAATTTTTCCGCGAAAAATTACCAAATCCTTGCAGGTCGTTTATTCTAACTAATTCAGAAAAATAACAAGAGTAAAAATGGGGTACTCTATATGCAATGTTTTTGCCCAAAAGTGACTAAGTTCAACAGCTGATATTTTTATAAATTATCAGAAATCAAAATCCTAGCAATTTGCATACATCTGATATATATGTATAAATGATCTGCAAAAGAACAACTTCCTATCTTGAAAACTGTTCGAGGAGTTATCGGTACAATAAGGGTACCTTTTTGACAGCCACTCGCCCGTCTGCAATTTTTACTTTTTTCAATAATCGGAAACCCGGTTAAAAATTCACTCTCAAAATTCTTAGAATTCAGAAGCAATGGAGTTACATGGGACCTCACGGAGGTCTTCGAACCCCATGCCGCTCAAAATATATTTACCCTCTTAGGAAATTTCTTGATCCGTCTCATTTCTAGAAAAGAGTACGCATTTACTTATAATCCAGTTTAAATTACATGTCAATTTTTTTTTAGAGATATAAGATATTAGGCATTTCCTTTTATAATACCATGAGAATTATATTACGGAAATTAGCGCATTCGTCACATCGGCAACGGTTTTTTTTTCTACATGAACCTCTTCCTGTTTGGTCCAGATTCAATCATACCTCAATTTCTTTTCTAAAAATAATACCGGTGTTTTCGATAGAAAAGTTGTCGTTTATTAAAAGCTTATTGCAACAGTTTAGCTGAATATTATGTTTATTATTCGTTCATTCCGGTCCGGCGGTTACGGCATGCCTTTTCCCGCAGCAAGGCAGTTGCCATATAAGGTCATGTCAAAATTCGACAAACTTGTAGACTTTACATTTGTCAATTTCTATCATGTCAGATGTGCTATTGCTGAGCCTGAAGTTACAAACGCAGAAACTACGGATTGAAAGTGTGCAAAGTTGAAGGTTTAATTAACTAATGTAAACAATAAAGTTGCAAAATGTGCATCATGCGAAGGAACTGAGTCAAATTTTACACGTGTTTATGCCCGAGTTTTATAGGTTACACGATCAGAATTACACATATTCATGCTCATGCTCACACATCAACACGATTGCATATTCGGATTTACAAGTTTACATGTCTGGATTTTTGAACACGATTACCCTCCATAGCAGATTAATCAGTCTGTTTAATCATTTTAGAAAAAATAACATTAATGTTGGATTTTTTTTTTACTAATGTGAACTAATGATATGTTACTTGGGTTTCAAAATATGTTTTTATTATATGATTTGCCTATCAATTTACATTTTTATAAGCTTCTTAAAGCGCTCATTCTATACATTGATTTTTGTGAAAAAATCGCTAAAATCAGTTTTTCTCTCCTATCAAATTGTCAATTTATATCTTTATATAATGTCTCCCTTATGCATAAAAATATTTATTATACATTTATTATACATCAAAAATATTTCATTATTGGAAGCATAAAAAAATAATCAAAATTTCTTAAATATTTAAGAAAATTAGAGGGAATGCGTCCTAAGCAATATCAATTTTAGTGAAGCGGGCAGCTTACTAATGTATTTTTGGTTAGAGTTATTCCCCTTTGATTTATTGATTTTTGATAATTTGATTAATGTTCCTAATAATGACGAATGAGTTTGCTTATTATTTTTATACAATAATAAATATTTAATGTAAATAAGTTGTAATGTATAAGTATTTTTTGGATTAGGTTGGATTAGTTGGTTTTTTTTGATTTCCTGTTTTAAGATACCACGAATTATTTTAGGCCGGCACAGTGTGAAATGCGTTACGAGAACGACTGTGTGGGGTTAAACTTGCACAGGTACGGCTAGATTGAGTGTGTGGACATCCCTGCTATATCTAATCTTCGTGTTATCTAACCTACGATACAGAGTGTGCGGTTATCCCTGCTTTGTATCGCATTAATACAAGTGTGCGGTCATCCCTGCTTGTATTAGTGGTGGTTGCGGCGGAGCACTAGTGTGTGGTCATCCCTGCTGGTGTTCTGGCCTTTCTAGCGCAAGTGTGCGGCACTCCCTGCTTGCGTTAGGTTGAGCTGTTGGCGTAAGTGTGCGGTCATCCCTGCTTGCGTTAACGTTGGTACCTGTTCAGTTGCGTAGGTGTGCGGTCATCCCTGCCTGCGTAACGTTGAGTCCCTATATATGTGCAGGAGCGGTGATTAAAGTCTGCACTTGTAAATAATGGCAGCAATCAGGGCTATCCGATTCTATCTCGGGTACGGGCCCGCGGGGATCACAGGCAGTGACCCCCTTGCACGTTACATAAAATTTGGTGGCAGCGGTGGGATACCCTGGAATTGCTGCAGAGAGGGAGAATGAACGACATTGACAAAGAGATTACTTTTCTAAGGGAGAAGATTGCGGAGATGCGGGAGCGCAGCGACATGCAGACATCAACCCCAGTAAATGAAAGAAGCGCTTGATCAGAGGTTTTGAAGGGAACACCATGCGCAAAGACGAGGAATACCTATGTGATCATCACTCTTCTAATGAAACGTATGCAAACCCGCGCAGCAACGAGATGTTCCGTGACTATACGCCAAATAGGAAGACGAGTCATTTGCCAGACGAATACAACACTTGGTCTTTGCACAGAGCTGATGCGTTTTGGAAGTCTCGGGAAAGGTTCACAAGCCCCGAGATAAGTAGTACATTGGAAGATGCCTACGAAGCGCAAAATTCCATTACACCAGCTACTTATGATGGCAGTGGTCAATGGATCGATTACCATGCGCACTTTGAAGCTTGTTCTGAAATAAATGGTTGGAGTTACGCTACCAAAGGTCTCTACCTGGCAGCTTCCCTCCGAGGCAGTGCACAAGGATGTCTTGGCAATATCCCAAAGGGTGAAAAACCAGGCTACGAAACACTTGTGTTAGTTTTGGAAGATAGATTTGCTCCACCAAGTCAAGCAGAGCTCTACAGAGTGCAAATGCGAGAGCGTCGTCAGAGAGCTGGTGAAACTTTTTCAGAGCTGGGACAGGCCATCCAGAGACTTGCAAACATGGCATACCCAACTGCCACTTCTGAATTCAGAGATACGTTAGCCAGAGATCACTGTGTGGACGCGCTGGACAATTCTGAGGTGCGCATTCGTATACAGCAATCCAGACCGAGAAGCTTGAACGATGCAGTGAAGCTAGCTGTTGAATTGGAGGCGCACCGAAGAGCAGAGAGGAAATGCTATGCACGCCATCTCAATGTTGAGCCCTCATCTGATAAACTGGTGGAACTGGTAAAAGCACTGTCTGCTAAGATCGAGTCTCTCCAGACGGATTTGAGGGATTTACAACTTCAACGCAGCAAGGATGATGTACAGGATACTGCCTCATCATCTAAACGTAGGTTATGCTATTTTTGCAGAAAACCGGGACACCTGCGGAGAGATTGCGTAGTGAGAAAGCAAAGCAAGTCCAAGCAATTAAGAAGGCGGCGTAGAAGTAGAGCAGAAAACCAGACTTGTAAGAGTGATTCCAGTTACAGTGGAAAGAATGCTAGTCAACAAGATGAACCCCTGAACGGAGATGTAGCACAGCAACTTGTTGAAGACTTGTCCAATGGATGCTACCGCGTAGGTATCGTAAAGTCTGTGCCAAACTCCAACGAGAGAAAAATGGTTAAGGACCAGGAGAAGATTATTGCAAACAGCTCCAGTGTTACGGTTGGCAGAACCCTAAAGTCAGCTGAAGACAAAGAAAAGGACCCCGAGTGGAAATTGGCCAGAAGATGCAAGAATGGTCGCAGTGACCCCCTTGCACGTTACATTAGTATAAATATTTTTTTTCCAATTTCGTAGTGTAAGCTGATAGACATTCTGATATTCTATCATTTCATTGAAGAATAGAATCTTCAAATCTTAAAATGTCTACAGAACTACAAAGAGCTTCACTTATTTTTATCATCCTTTACGCTGACGAAAAAGGTAGTGACCTCGACCTGACCTTTATGCGAAAACAAAAAGGTAAAATTTGATTAAACTGATAGAATCATTTGGTCATATGACCCGTTTGACTGTGTCAAAATTTCATGAATTTATTATAAGAAGACTAGTATGTTTGATAATGAGAAGGCTCCTTCCTTAAGTCAAAATCGTAGCATGCTTTATGTTACGAACCCCTGGTATATAAACCGTTCGATTCTGTTTCACCCGATTGCTCACCTGCAACTCGTGACCGACGTGTAGTATTCCTTTCGTGGTCTTTCGATTTTATGAATTTATTTCTAAAACTTTTATTCTTTGTGCATATTCTGTTTGCAAATAATGCATTGACCAACTTAATTGATGTTAGTATATTCTCCTGGCTTGAATAAAGTGCGTAAAATTTGATAATTTCATCGCGACCGAGTAACACGGCGATTCAAGATGTACGACCACACAGGGGAGACTTCTACAGCAAAATACTTTGAACTATTTAGACGTCCGTTCCCTTTTTGGGGGTAATAGGGACATCAGTGATAAAAGAAAAAAAATGGTTGACAGTGCCTATTTACGAGCGGTGTTCAGCTTAAGATAGAGAACTTGAATTTATTTAATAAAGATTATGCAACTATTCAAATTTTATTTATAAAACTAACATGTATCTTAAGTTGTATAAAGGTAGATACTAACAACACTTAATTGGTTGACCAGAAAACCTCATCAAAGCGTAAGGGAAATTGGAAATTACAAAACAATAATTATATAAAACCTTTATTACCAACCAATAATTGACTTGATTACTGTAAACTATTTCATCTTTTAACAGACAGGTTGATGAGTAGTTGTATCTGTGCTTTAGTTGTTACATGTAGGATATCTGAGATTCAGGTCCTTGAATTGTTTTACCCAAGTTGTAAATATTTTTTTCGTTTCACATTATAAAATTAGAGGGTTGAATATTATTTGATTTGTTTTTCTTTTGCGTTAGAAGAAACCATTGTATGACCGCATTCCAAGCCTAGACAACTACAATGTATTACATATGAACAGCCTTGTAAAATTGCTTATGCTCTGTTCCCTATATGTCACTCGTTATCGAATTACAGCATTGGTATATTCTCGGAAGATATAAAAATATTCTATCATTAAATTTTTGGTAATTTTTCAGGGCGACATTTAATCAAGCTTAAGATGAACATATCAAAGCTTTCTTAAAATGATAATCTAAGGTTCTCAACACCGTTGTTTGGAGTTCGAAATTCAAAATAGAGATTTCCTGCCTTATTAATTGTATTTGGGATATAACGATAATAATCTCAAACTAATGGCGTTTGATTAATTGGGTAAACGTGTGCATAGCTACATGTACGTCAAATCTATCTGCGGATCAGGAACCAGAGGGTAACGCTCATGCCACAGGCCGCTTGAATTTTATGATGAATGTCTCTTAAAATGGTGACATCCAATTAAATTAAGATTACGTAAAGTAAAGCAATTAATAATCAAAACGGTTACCTAAGTAGAGAGGCCAACAAAATAAAAATGTTTCATCGAATTAGAGCTTCAAGGATTAGTTACAGGTAGCAATAGTGCCAAGTGGGAAATGAAAATGGACTCTAGAGAACCCGGGTCTTATGTAAATTGAAAAATTTGACGCTCTTTTATTAGTGAAATCCGATTCTACTGATGATGATGATGATGAAAAAGTTGCATTGATCCAAATAAGAATGCGTGAACAGTGTTGTTAATTTCAATCTGTTGATCTTGTGTTCTTAACCACACAGAGGATAATTTTGTCTCCTGATGAAAACGTAAGTATACAAGTATATCTATCTTAGGCAAGACGATCTGTGAATTATAAGAAATAAAAGGGGGAAAGCTACATAAAAAAGATATTTCAGTTTTAAAAATCCATTTGTCTATATCTAGTAAAAAATATTTTTGTATATCATACGAAAGCCTTGACCAGTTATAAGTAATATTTGAGTAATAAACAGGAAGAATTGATGAATAAATTTTGTCATTTGTAGAAATTACTTGTATCTGCTATAATTATTGAGGAATGTCAACGACATTTCTGTATACTCTAAATATATTGTTTGTAGTAAAATTTTTTTCAAATTGTCTTTTTGCATTTTTTTGACAATTACATGTAATTCGTTTCAATATATCAGATATATAAATCAAATACATTAAGGAATGTCTTCATTTCAATTTCTTGTATAACTTGACAAAACAAATTAAAAGTTTGTTTTTTTTCTTTCAGGACATGGAGGTAATTAATATTTTGTTCCTTATCTTCGCGTCATGTGCGTTTACGACTGCAAATAATAATGAGACTAAAGCAGCTGAGAAATTTAATTTGACTCACATCGTCATAGAGGCAATTCTTTATTGTGGACCATCTTTTGTCTGCGACAAATCCTATCTAGCCCACTTTAATATTTCATACGATGCCGAAACGAAATTCAGCGCCTGTGGCCCATGTCATTGTAACGAAGCTTGCAAAATGACCACAAACGAATGTTGCCCCGATGTATATTTCAAATATGGCTACATGCAATGCGAAGACCTCTCTTTAGTCAGAGGAAACACACAGTCGAACTTTTATTCTGTCATTAGTACATGTCAAGGGGATACTACTTTTAATTTGTCCAGAAACTGTTCTCTCCAGCGATCAACAGAAGAGCTTATTCAAACACCACCCGTGACGAGCGATATCTCTAAAAGAACTTACAAAAATAGGCACTGCGCACTCTGTAATAATGTTACAGACTTTCAAGAATGGGACGTTAAGTTGAATTGTCAGAGAGCTACTGATTTCAATTACCTATCAACATACACGGAAATCATCCAGCTGGCCAAAGACAGAAATTGCAACATTCACTTTTCTGCGACATCTTTGTCTATTCAAACGTGTCCCATGTTAAACGAAAAAATGATTGCCTCGTGTAACGTATCAGGAACCTGGCAAGTATACGACGAAATAATAGAATTAGCTTGTCTTACCGGTTATCACACTTCAGTAAATGGTAAAATTGGATTTTCATATCGTTACAGCTTCAAAAACATTTTCTGCGCAATGTGTAACCCCCCAAAATTTCACCCAAAAATGTACAGAAAAACTTGTAGGGACACTAAAAGTATAAACTACGCTGCTTGCAAAAATAACCCAACTGTAGAGGCAAGTTTTCCGTTCAAGAACCATTTTTGTCTGACTTGCAACCATGGTGACCAAAAAAATGTTTTACAAGAAATGCATATCGAAAGTATTGAGGAGTCATATGAAACATCAAAGGTACATCCGTTTGTCACAAAGTTAGGTTTCAGTTTTAAAAGTAATCAATTGAAGAAGGATGTAAACCGGATGACGAGTGAATGGTTTAACGTCACTCAGAATTATTCACATCTAGTTTCATTTCCTGTAAACGTTTCTCGTCTTGTGCGTTCAAACTTTGCTCTCTTGGGAGAAGGTTCTTGTAACAAGGACTTGTTACCAAATTACACCATACCTTTACAACGTGCATGCTCCTGTGACATTGGTTGCACGATCGACTGTTGTGTCGACTTTGCGTTATTACAGCCATGGACTTGCATTGAAGATCATTATCCTTTCCAAAATCTAGTACCTAGTTCAAATGATACTAGGTACTTAACAATTGGGGGATGTTTAAGAAAACACGATCATGTCGAGCACTTATGTATTAACCGTAACAAATCTGACTTTTACCAAATGCTTCCTGTTACATCATACTTTAAACACAGAGAAACGTATGCCAACATATTTTGCTACCTATGTAACCAAAATGAAGTTGATAATAAATCGATCGAGAGCATTACCACTGATACAATGCTGTGGTTGTTGATTACAGAATGCAAAGGATATATAAACCATAAATACTTTTCAATGTTACAATACTATTTGAATTTTGCTGAATTGCAACACTGTTTCATAAAATTTAAACCCATTTCAAATGCAGTATCTTGCAAAACTAAAAGCTCAAGTTCGGATAATAATAGTATCGTCTCCGAATGTAATAGCTTGCCGCCGTCTGATGAAGATCTTAAATATGCTTGTGAAAAAGTTGATGAATATCGGTTTCCAAAAATGGAACTCTACGGAACAATTTACAAAAACAAGTTCTGCATTGCCTGCAACTCCATCAAGACACAAGTAAGTGATTCTTGTCAAGTGTCAAGCAATTTTACCGCCCTGCTCAACAAAGCTTGCCAAGAGTTTCCAAAAATGGCCGTTTGTTCCAATTACCGAAATATTTTTTGTGAAATATGTGCCGTCGGAACTCCTTCACATTGTTTAGCAATTGATGACGAAGACGGAGGACCGACTCTTCCTCCAACGCCTACCCCTCCTCCAATCAGAGATTTTGCATTTCGTTCAATGTTTTCTATCTTGGATTATGACAAAGAACCTTTTATCAGTTCTAACACTCTATCCTGTACACCAGATCAAGTCTATGATGAATATTACGTAAGTTTGCTTCCAGAAATTGATGAAATCATGTTTAAATTATCAAAACTTTATATCTTCTGTTTTCTTCATTATATAGACCAATACATCTATAGATAGTAACAAATAACCCTTATAAATCAGAAGCATAATGTTGTAACCATAATTTACTATTGGTATATATAACCTTAAGACACAGAAGCAACTTGTAGATGTATCATTATTTCTTGACTAGAAAATTGTTCTGAAATGTACACATAAGCATACAACACTACGTGTTTTATTCCAATGGCTTAAACCTTACTTATTCATTTTTACTTTTAGGACACCTGTCAGAATATCAGATGTTTCCCTGGAAAGGTAATGGCTAATGGAAGCTGTCTGTCGATACTTGCTAAAACGACAAATCTTCGATATACGATTGCTTTGAAAACCAAGTTCAAAAATTTTCCAGTTTCGAACTTTTCGGTATATCATTATATGAAAAAGATACGTCAGTTTTTGATAAAAAGAATATCACAAAAAGTAAAAGATAAGTTTATTGTTGAAAATGTGTTAGTTGTTGCTTTCGTAAAATGTAATACAAAAGTGACGAAATCAGCTGAGTTCTCTGTTTACTTAAATATTTTCTTTTACAACTATGTTAATCGCCAAAAGCTCGAAGATTCTTTGATAACATTTACAAACAGTTCATTTGCAATGAATTTTCATTACTTTAACATCTGTAATGTTCAACTGATGCAAAATCAGTTTGCGCTATTCCTACCATCCTTATTGTGGAAATCTAACTCAGAAAATAACTGCTGGCTTTTTCCAGAGGAATTGAAACATGGTGATCCTGTTTTCTGCAATGTTTTTGTTGATTCTTTTTTAACGTGTCCTCAAATACTTATTAAAGGCAATGCATTTGGAGTCACGTGGGAAAATATCAAAACCAGTTTTTCGTTCGAAGGACTATCTTTGAATTTTCATCAGTTCAATAATTTCGACGGTAATGGAAAGAGAGTCTGTGTTCGAGACATTCAACATTACTTTAAACATTATCAAATTTTTCAAATGGAAGATCTTGGTAAGATACTATTAACGATCCTAACCATCGTTTGCATAGGAATTTCTCTAGTATGTTTAGTGTTAACATTTGCAACTTATATGACCTTCCCGAGCCTAAGGACTATTCCTGGACTAAACAACGTGTTTCTTATAATCTCTTTATTTACGGCACAAATAATGCTTCTAATTCGACAATTATCCACTCAAGAGGATTACAGTACACTGACCATTGTTGTTTCGGCTTTAACTCATTTCTCATGGCTGTCCACCTTTTTTTGGCTCCAAGTTTGTTCTTATCACATGTTTGTAGTGTTTACCTCCAAACTAGGAAAGGATTCCCGAAAAGATAGCCCAGATAAAACTGTTGTCAAGTATGCAGTGTATGCTTATGGTGCGTCTTTAGCTATCGTATTGCTAAATATGGTTATATCTCTCATCACAACTTCTGGAAGAGATACAGGATACGACAAAATTTCTACATTGTTTACATACAAAATTGCTTACATTGTGACTCTTATTGCTCCTTTAGTATATGTTTGTGCGACTAATATGATATTTTATATTGGAACCATATACAAAATAAAATCATGCCCACAGGTTGATAACACATCAGGTAATAGGGTCCACTTTGCAGTGTATATCAAACTGTTTTCGCTTACAGGTCTTACATGGATCTTGCAAATTATTGATGCGTTTCTTGTCGTTTCGGTCCTTTCGTATTTCGTGGCTGTTTTGAACGGCTTACAGGGATTGTTTATCTTTATTAGTTATGTGTGTAATATCAGAGTTATGAAAATGTGGAGAAAAATTTGTTCGCCTTCACTATTTAGACCAACTCATTCACAACTTACGTCAGATAAATCTGAAACTACATCACTTTAAAATTCTAGTCTCGAATTAGAGTAGTTATTTAATGTTGTCTTTTCGTCTTGTGAAAAATAGATTGAGGGGTTATGATTTAAAAGTGGTTTGTCTGGTGTTTTTGTTTTAGTTTTTAGTAAAAGTGTACACTATATGTATGTTCAATAACACAATCATAAATCTTTTGACTTTACATTACTTTGTAAATCAATTTCAATTGGTATAGCATACTCGTCCTTTTTTGCATCTGTACATTGAATGAAAAAATTGGTTGAAATGATATTATAAAACTAAAATATTTTAATAAATGGTAATCGATCTTTATTTGATTTTAATTCGAATTTAATTAGCTTTCCTTGATATGTCCATACATTGCACTTTGTACAGCTACATGGTTTAACCAAATATATTTGTATCGTCCAGGTAATTATTTTTGCATTTTGCCTCGTATAGGTATAAATGTTAAAATCAAAAACAATCAAAAGTGCTTCGACCATATTTTAGTAGATAATATAGATACTCCGCATTTTATTTTTTATTTAGAAGTCCTACTTTTATGTTTTACTCATTTATTTTGAAGATCATATAATTTTCGAGGGAACGACTTTTATTTCGTGGAAACGACTTATATTTTGTGACCATGACTTTTATTTCGTAGTCATGAATTTAAAAAAATCTCAAGCATATGTCCACCGTAGAACTTAAATTGCTTTCAATGGGGAAAAAATAAACGCTGTAGTTTGGCAACAAAGATAATATAAATGAAAACTGGAGGTAAATTGTTACTCGCATTTAAAAATTGCTGTACAATAATATTTCAACAAGAATAGACACGAAATAGTGAAATTAAGGAAAAATTGGAAAATCTTAAAATCGAACCGATCCCGCTTGTAATTAAACAAATCCCGAACGAACTCATATAAAGTTAGAATGTATCACAAGTTTACACAATTTTCAGGTTGTATAGCTGTAAAATGGTTAAGTCGTTTATTGACTTTATAATTCATAACAATTACCCAGAAAAAACTGCAGAATTTTTGTAAAATTCTAATTGGGATCAGTTTTTTTTCAATCAGGAATTAGTTGAAATTTGATAAATAGCAATTTTCCAAGATTTCGCATTTTCGTTTCAATTTCTCAGTAAAATGTCATTGTTTAGTAAGAACTTTACGTGATTATGTGCTATTCGTTGATTTTTATCCATAGAGTAAAAAAATATTAGGGAATTACACTTTTGATTTTCAGAAAAAAAATTTCATTAAAAAATCAAATATTTGACCAAACAGTCTTTGGCGTGTATTTATTCATAATTATATAACACATTAATTGACAACAAGTTTTAAGATCTAAAATACCTCTTGTCCTCAAAACAGTTTTTCCTATTTCGCTGAAAAAATACAAAAATCATATAAGATAATAGAAAGCCGATATTGATCTCTGTTTTGTGGAATCATATTTCAAAAAAAGATTCTCTGTCAATCCATCAAATGAATTTTTTTGTGTTAAGGAACTTTTATTAATTCCATAAAAATGAACATTTGCTAAAAGATCAAAATATTGACCAAACTACTTATTGGCAATGACAGTAAACATACATGCATTTAGTGTGGTACATATGAGTTTTAATTGAACAGGAATCTACTGATGCATCATATATTCAAAAGAATATAGAAATACTGAAGATTATTGTTTAGTTCAATGCATAACGCGGATGAAACTTCATTAAAACTAGGAACTGCATATTTTTAAATAGAAATCGGAGTTGTTGCATGTCTAATATTAGTAGTAGCCGTCACATAAGTTTTGTGAAGTAAAATCTTTATAGTTTCTTAATAAACGGTTTAAATGGGAATCTCTGACCAGCTAACTATACAGAGTACTAATGTCAAGTAATCTGTCGCTTCAATTTCGTAGAAATGTCTTTCAATATGGCGCAATGAAGTTAAAAAGACTTGTGCCCAAATCAACGATAGATATTTGATAAGTTTAAAGTAAATTCTTTATTTTGTAGAAAAAAATTAATATTTTAGTGTTAAAATGTGTGTTTATTCCGTAAGGGTTGCCAACTAGACTACTTAGCTAAAATATTTGATTAAATGATCATTTTGTTCAATCTGCGAAGAAAATACTCACTATTTCGGCCATTTTTTCCAACTAGTAGCCGTATATTTTTCAAATAGAAATTTTTACCAGTATCAGCCGTTTAGGTACTACATGTGTTTTATCCTTAAAAATAAATATTAAGGAAGTTGTAGAACTATACTTGTAAGTCAACGATACTTACGATATTATGTCTCAGTGATTGTATGTATTTTGGTTGATATTCAAATTACAAAATCGATGATCAAATAGATATGTTTAGACATGCCATAGGAAATATATATTTAGTATTTTTACAGATTTTCTTTTTGCTTATGAGCCACTGATCTGAAATTATATGTAATATATATTATGTACATGTAATTGGAAAGTGTGTTTTGAAGAGTTGTCAACTAAAATACTGGATTCATTAAAAAAGTTTAAAAATCTCCCACCTGAAGTTATTGTATTTTGAATATTTTTTGATTTGTTTTTTCGATTGCAACTGTGATGTATTTTCGTTTTGCGATATTTTGTTTTCATAACAAATGATTCTTTTCCTTTTGATTTGCAATGAAGATTATTTTTTTACAATCATATAGGGGTTTGCTAATTTTCTCGTTTTTGACGATATAGAATTACCAATAACGATTTCGCAATATGTCAATAATTTCATTTTAGATATTTAAGGAACATGGTCACGATTTGGGTCAAATTCTATTTTTCTGTTTTCATTATTTACAATGCTTAAGGAAAGCATTTCTACTGATCTAATGATATTTGAGGGTCCGTTGTAAAGTTATAAGCAAGACACAGGGCTCACAATTCTTTGTCATGTAAACAAGGCTCGTGCCCGGTTGTTGATTACATAGGTTCAATATACCAATAAAAAAAAATTTAAGCTGATCTTCTTATTCATTTTAAGCATAAATAAACAGTTCCTTACGTTTAACACATTCATTAGGTCTAAAATTGGAATCACTCCAACATTCAAAATGTAATAAAAAAAAGCTTTGTTTACATAGCAAAGAATTGCAAGTTCTGTAACTTGCTTATAACTCCACGAATGACACTCAAATTTGGTTGCCTATTAGAAATGCCTTACTGAGGCATTGTGAACATTAAAATCGGAAAAATAATTTTTTTTTAAAATTGTGACCTTGCCCCTTTAAAATTGAGTTTGAGTTATATAGCTATCTACGCATTTTTAAAATTGGAAAATATAAAACTAATAAGTTTACGCTTTATGAGCTTTGAAAAAAGATGTTTTTTCTTCCTGTTTTATAACATATGGGGACCTTATTAAAAGCTAACCCAATTGATCTTTACATTAAAGAAATTTGATCGAGTGTCGTATTTTGAATTTTGTTGATTTGTTTTTCCGATCAAAACTGTAATGTGTTTTCGTTCTGCGGTTTTTCTGTTCATAACAAATGATTCTCTTCCTTTTAATTTGCAAAGAAGAGGATTTTTTTTTTACAATTATAGAGGCGTTTGTTAATTTTTCTCGTTTTGACGATATGAAATTACAAAAAACGATATCGCAACATGTCAATAATTTCATTTTAAAAATTTATAATTGAGTTTGAGTTATATAGCTATCTACGCATTTTTGAAATTGGAAAATTTGATACTAATAACTTTATGCTTTATGAGCTTTGAAAAAAAAATTGTTTCTTCTTCCTGTTTTATAACATTTGGGGACCTTATTAAAAGCTAACCCAATTGGTCTTTACATTAAAGTAATTTGATCGAGTTTTGTCTGGGAAATATTGGATTTATTCGAAATGGTTATAACAGATTGCTTAATTGTAAGTTCGGCGTTTATCATCTATACATACTGAAAAGTAAACTATATGTTCTGTCAAAATGCGTCAATTATCACATTGTACGACTTTGAATTTTACAAATTTTATTTAAGGGTTCTTATTAATTTAAAGGGCATACAGTTTTATTCGCAATATTGAATGAAACATATCCTTTTAAAAGCAACAAATCTTGAAAGCGCTATTACACTCTGATTAAAAAAAATGACCTTATGGAAAAAGTTATATTGTCCATTTAGCGCAGTGGTAAACGACTCACATCTTACCGCTGCGACCCGAGTTCGATCCCCGTTATCGGCAGGGATTGTACATATATGTGACAGGGTATGGTGGCCGGCCGCTTGGGGTTTCTCCGGGTAATCAGAGTTCAATCAGAGTTCCTCCCTATTTTATACACTGAGTGGACTGTAAGACGCTATCAGCACTTTATACGGTCCAGTGGGTGAACAGCCAGTAGTTTTTTCTGTCTTCAAGCACGGTGGGCGTTAGCTTTTGCAATACTTTTTGTTCGATGACAGACGTAAATTGTTTTATGTTTCATCTGGAAGATAAAATTAAAACACAATCTGTAACTAATAAATGGCTTTAATCCTAACTAGGTTTAATCCTAAAATTTGTAGTTTTATATCAGTGTTTTCAAATGTTGTTACACATACGTATCTTCTACTGGAACTATGTAACCAATTTTTAAAATATAAATATTCCGTATTCTCTCTGTAACCAATGACTTGTCAGACTTATTGGAAAATAGCTATATTCTTTATATGAAGACTACGACTTTACATTTCTTCCACTATTCATTAAATATATTAGTATGTAAAGTTCAAAATAGAAAAAAAACCAAGACGTGTTAATAATAACTAAAAAATTCTTTTAAATGTACTATGACTATCTAGTATATGAAATAGTTTCAATTGGTAGGCTTTCCCCTTTTCATAAAAAAGATGCTATTTTTGTGAATTTTGTAAAATGAATTCGGATATTAGTAGATATATCTTTTCAAAGATAAAATCATAAAACGTATTGCACTTAGATAAGAAAAAAAATTCGGCACTCGGGGATTCAACTCGAATCGCCTGCATACATGTCAATAACTAAATCGAATCCTGCATATGAGATAAAGGCAAATTACCTCTGATTCGATGTAGCATACAAAGTGGCCTGCCATTATAGTTCCTTTTACCTGTTACTCTGAAACTGTTTGTTCAATATGTCCTGTGAGAGGCCTATATCAACAGATTCTCTTTCTTTTGAGATTTATTTAGATCATCAAACAAGTCCTCAAAAGGCGGGGTAATGAAAATGAAAAAATAAAGAGTTTTGCTGCCAGTCGACAAATAATCTAACACAGGGCGAAAAACAATCTTTAAGCAAGTCTTTAAAGAAGTCTGTAAAGTCATTAAAGGATATACAATCTTTAAGCCACCTTTAAGTTACCTTTAATCTGAGCGTGTAGGTCCTTAATGTCCAAAATTCTTTAAGTCACCTTTAAGTCATCTTTAAGCAACCTTTAAGCATCTTTAAGTGGCATTTTACGCTCCCTTTAAGTTGTCTTTACGCCATCTTTCAGTTCCCTTTAAGTCAAGTTTGATCAAGCTGATCAGATTCACCTTAAAATATATATATATTAAATGCAAAGGCTCTTTTATAGGGATGGGAGGGGGTGATCTGAGTGATGATATAATTTCCAAGGAAGGGGGGGGTGTTCCAGGCGGTTTTAATTGTCGTTCCATTGAACACAGATCGCTATCATCAACACCACTCCAATGGACACAGATTGTCGTTATAAAATTCTTTATTTATTTTTTTTTTTTTTGGGGGGGGGGGTTCAAAATTATTGTAGGGATGAGCGCAGTCTCTGTATCTAAATCTGCGCATGAAATTAATTTAAAGTATGTTTGTTTCCTATTATAAATTAATCTCTCTCTCTCTCTCTCTCTCTCTCTCTCTCTCTCTCTCTCTCTCTTTAATTATATAGATATGTATTTTTTTTAATTTTAATTTTTCTAGGTCTAATTCTAGATCTGCGAGATACATGTTAAGGATGAAAAGACTTTCAACTGCCTTTGTTATATCGGGCGGGATATTACTGCTTTGTTTGTCTGGACATAGTTTTTTTTTCGTTTGTGTATATCTAATTAGAGTCTATTTTTGTCCAACTTAAGAACATACACAGAATATACAAGATATACACAACAGGTGTGTCGTGTGTCCAGGTGCACGTCAGGGTTTTTAAAGTCATTGATATCTTAGTATGTACGTGTATACGATAAGTATAGTGAATGAAAGTTTAATTACATTTGGAATTCATTTTCAAAGTATTATTTCTTATCTCTGGGTTTTAAAAATGTTACGTCTTCAAATTAAAGATCATACATATATATGTAAGAGTAAAATCTACAGGCTAATTAATTACTGTACCGGTGATTATAAATGGGGGTTCATTATCTAAATAAATGTATGAGGGTAAATATGTCACATACCTGGCCGGTACATCATGCAATTGTATGTACATGTATATGTATACATCATTTGCAATTGCCACATGCAGTAAATACGTCATTGGTAATTGGTAAGTATTGTTTGTTATGGAATTGATAGACTAAGTTTAAAAATCATGTATGCAAATAAATATTTAATATCTAAACATATATCATTTAATTTATTATTCTATATCTGTTGTAAATGTATAATAATCAATATTTAAATTATTAAAATCATACATGCTGGAACGGCACCGTGATCATGAAAACCGGGAAATTGCGTAGAACTAATACCCTAATAGTTTCAATGCATTTATAAGAAATAGTTTCATCTTCTTTCTTGCATTTCATTTAGCTATGAATTAGGGGAGCGTATATCTTCTCGGTTTAAATTTATCAACTAAGTACACTAGTAAACCTAACGGTTTCGAATTCCATATAGGTATTTTTTTTTCAATGAAGACCTAGTTTTGTAATCATTCTAAATACATGCATGCATGTAATTTATAGATAAGATATAATTGCATAATAGTGTAACAAACTGAATGGAAGTCAAAATCCTTTCAAGTAAAAAATACACACTGAATACATTGATTCAATAGCCACTTATTTATAGGATATAAAAACCGACTAGATGATATAAGTTGCCGTGTCGCAGATGGAGTGAAGTGATGTTAGTAAACGAAAGGACCCGGGTTCAATCCTCATCGTGGGCGTTTTGAATTTTTTTTTCATTTTATTGTCTAGAACAAAAACAGTTTTTAATACCTTTTCTGTCATAAAGTTAATATATTTTGTTGAAAAATTAAGCAGAATATTGAATTAAAATATTTTTTAATAGCTTAAAGGTGGCTTAAAGAAGTTTGGACATTAAGGACCTTTACGTTGTCCTTAAAGGTGGCTTAAAGGTGCCTTTAAGCCATATTTACGCTTTCTTTAAGCCATCTTTAAGCAACACAAGAGCTTAAAGTGGCTTAAAGATCGTCTTTAAGCTACCTTTAAGCACTTTTCAGCTATCTTTAAGGAGAACTTAAAGATGGACATTCATTACACACAGGTGTAATTTGTAGTTTTGTTTGAATAAGGTTAACTTCATTTAACTACTTTTTCTTTTAATTAATTACTTTTAATATCGGGTAGAAGATGCGACATTTTTGTAACCCCTATTGATACAACGGAATAATATAGTGTAGTCATTTCAGACATTAAACTGGGAACAATGCATAGTACGTAATACTTTAAGGGTGTGGCAATTCTGAAATATCACAATGCTGCATATATTGGTGCATCTAAAATAAGTTACCTATCATATCATTAACAGCATTACTATGGAATCAAAAATATGCTTTCAGCCAATCAATTTCCAGCGTACACTCTATATATGAGTCTTCAGAAGTATAAATTTCACGGATAAAAATGAATTTAGGAAATCATTTTTGGACTCCATTGCGTGTGTATTGTTTCGAATGAGTTTCTACATTTTAAACATAATGATGAGGAATATTGTTTTTGAAATCGATTACAATAATTATTGTTTTTAACATCCCTTTAGATTTGACATCGTTGAATAAAGTATGTGAGAAAAGATCACCGTTACAATTCTACGCGCTGTTGAAACTGATCAAACTACTCGATCACTACCAGTATTGCGGTTACTAATTAACCGAAACATAAACTTATTAAATTGTATATTCAATTTTAAATAGGAAAAGAAATTGTTAGTGTTTTGATTCATCAAACTTTTGAACATGTCAGCGATTTTTGTTGCTGTTTATTTCAACAGGAATCCACCAAAACTATCGCTTAGGTCTAAAATATTGCGTGTCTAATTAAACTTTTATTACTTTTTAAAATTTCTGTTTCTTTTTGTGTAATTCTTCTACCTAAATAAATATGTGTTTTTTAAGTTTTATTCTGAAATCCTCCATTTTTCACAGGTAAATACCGCGTGTTACACCGTGTAACCGTCCGTGTTGCATCGCGTTGCACCGTGTCACACCATGTTTTTCTTGTTTCGATGCCGTAACAGAGAACAATAGATCAAAGGTACCGACACTTCCATGCCCAGCGTGGACTTATGTACACAGTGGGCCGGTGTTTTTGTCGGGATACTCGTGAGCTGTACTGTATGTTACGTAAACATATCAACATGCAACGTCACTGGAAGTTGGCTAACCTTTGATAAGGATGTCTTCAATGCATGTGAAGAATTGGATATCTTTACATTTCCACCGGTACAGTCCAGTACGCTTGTATTCAAAAATAAATTTTGCTTAATGTGCAAAAGTGCAATCCTACTGTTGTGCATCAGATGGAAACAAATCAAACCTGCGAACGGTAAGACAATCAAAACTTGGCGAGGGCTTGTAGAGAATTTCCTACGGTGCACCCTTGTTCCAGATACAAGAATGTGACAGTGATAACTTCACAAACTGTAGTAAATTTGTATACAAAGAAGTCGAAGTCAAAGAAATAAACGTCACCACACTATTAATCTCATACATGTATTGGGATATATCTTATGTTCGGACATGAACGTTTACATTTGGTTTATCTAGTTATTTAGAAGATGTCCCAGATAAGAAAGATCCACTGGCCTGTTTTCCATATCAAATATATGATAATTTCCATGTAAGTATATTTTAATTTTACTTTGAACACAATTAAAATTTGATATTGGGAGAAAGGTATGAATTTGAAATGAATCGGGAATTCTTTGGAATGAAAACTACATGTACTAGATAAAAACTCAATTATTGTTATTGTATCATTAGTGTACATATTTATAAACTCTAAGTTAAACATAATCATGGCAAACAATAATTATGTAAATTAATTTTTTTTTTTTTTAAGATTTAATAATGTTAACATGTACGATACACACATTACGTAGTGTTAAAAAAAATAAGACTTCACAAGAGTGCATATTTTTCTTAAAAAAAATTTTCTACAATAAAACTTTCAAAATTTAAACGATTGGTGGTTTAGTGATTTTTGCAACTTGACGCAACATCGTTACATGATGGTATGGCATAGGATGGCATAGAATAAGGAAATTAAAGTACATTATATAGAAACAATTTTCAAAAGTCCTAATAAAAAAACCTTTTTTACTGACATCTAGTTTGCAATCACTAAATATAACATGAAATGTTATAATTTATAAAATTATTAACAAAAATATTCTTAATATTATTCAAATAAGCCCTCTGAAAATGACGTTTATCACACGTGCTATCATAACTTATGAACCTAACTCCGTCACCCACATGATCTATGATACGCCAGGGAATGAAGACACATTAACAATTTAGTTTAAACTCAACTTGTATCTAGACCAAGTTATAATAAGTAAAATCGGTGTAAACAATTTAAATTGTATATCATTTCATCAAAGTGAAATGATTGCCAGAATAAAAAAAAATTGGTCCTTGTAACAACAATCACAACGACCTTTTCAGAATGTATGGATGTCATTTGATTTCTGTCCTTATATGTTTCAAATATATCATATCAAGAATGAATATATCAATGATTATGTTATTTATTTATTACATTTTTAATAAATGTAGCATATTCTATAATTACCGTATATATCTGTAACCCTGTATAAGGCAAAAATTACGGCATGAGCGATTTGACGTTATCATCAGTGTAGTGCATAAACGCTATTGCGGACTGAAAAAAATGTATCAATAACCGTAATAAAAAATAAATTACATGTGAAATGTTTCATCTTGACCTCTCTTAAAATGACTGACCACAGTAAATAATCGAATAGGCCCGCATGTCAGAAATATCGTTATTTTAGTGCACCCGTAAAAAGGTGTTAGCTGATTTCACGCAATTATTGTTGCATAAAATGAACAGGGTGTAATTTTGTTATGTTTGAACACATTCTTAAATTTAACCGTTGTAAATTGTTGACATTTGATTGAAGATTTTTGACATGCAAAAAATGACGTCATAATCGCACTTGATTTCAAACGGCGAGGAGTTTCCCGAAAGTGACGGAGTTAGGGTAGTGACGGAGTTAGGGTGCTATGCGATATACATCAATTTTATAAAATTAGATTATTTTCATTACGAATCCTTAACTGATTAATTGGGTCCTTCAAATTCTAAAATCTTGTGCTAATACACCCAAAACTTGTCTTAAAATACATCAAAATAAGATATGACTATATTTTCAAAATTGCTCTAGGTATCTAGAAACATATTATCTAAAGTAAAAAAGAATATCAACAAGGTAGTGGAGAGTTAAGGAATTTAAACATTCTCAAACCTGTCAATTAATTTTTTAAAATTTAAGTGGAAGAATCCTCAGATAGTGTAGATTCAAGTTTTTTTCTTTCAAGAACCACTGGGCCGATTTCAACCAAACTAGGCACAAAGCATCACTGGATAAAGAAGAATTTTTACATTGCAATAAATAGAGGAATCTTTAATAATCTTTTTTTTTAAAATCAATCAGCCAGGAAAGGCTGAACTTTTTTGAAGCATCCTCATGTTTTGTAGATTCAAGTTCATTTAAATTATGCTCCCCGGGGGAAAGGTGGGAGAACAATGTGGAGGAGGGGGGGGGGGTTGAATTTTTAAACAGGAACATATAGAAAACAATCTTTAAAGACCCCTTTTCATTCAAACAAATCGGCCAGAAAAACTTGTGAGGAAGCATCCTCAGATAATGAAAATTTATGATGATCCCCGGGATATGATTCGGCAACAATGGAGGGAGGGCTCATATTTTTACATAGGTTTATATAGAGAATTTTTTTTTCTAAAACCGTTTGACCAGAAAAACTTAAACTTGTGAGGAAACATCCTCAGATAGTTTTGATTCAAGTTTGATCAACTCATAATCTTCGGGGTTCAATGGGGGAATGTGGGTGTGTATGTGGCGGGGGGGGGGGGGGCTCATATTTTTAATTAGGAAGATTATTATCTCTTTAGAAATATTTTTCCTAAAATTCATTCCACCAGAAAAGCTTAAACTTGTGTGGAAACAAACTCAGATAGTATAGATTCAAGGGGGTGGTGTGAAGGAAAGGGGTCAAATTTTACATAGGAGGGTGTAGAGGAAAATCTTTAAAAATCTTCTGGAAAAGCATTCAGTCCAAAAAGCAGATTGTCGTTTGACCAAACCATGATTCCCTATCATGGCCTTTGACAACCCCCCCCTCCCCTTGCCCTATCTCACTCTCATAATTTTTAAACGTTATTTGCTATTAAATCAATAAGTGCTAGACTTAGAATCTAGCTGTTCCAGCGCTGCATGTCATATGGATTTCTTACAATTTGCATTTCAATTTGTGCATTTGATGGTATATAAGAATTCACAATATCAGTTTAAAATCAACACTTTGATATTTAGCGTACAACATTTAATTTTTTGTTCAATGTTATTTTTAAAAAAAACAATGCCATTTTTACACTTGTTTAATTTCAATCGTACAAACCATGTTTATACATATATATTCAGCTTTAACTTAGTTTTTATAAAATTAAAAAAACAACACACAATACGGTTGTACAACAAGAAACATCAAATTGAGTTTTTAAGAAAAATACCGTTATTCTTTCTCAGTAACAACAAATTTTGTATTTAATTCCAAAAACATGAATAATTATAGGCTTTTAAAATTTTTCATATAAAAACAAATTAAAAGTAACACCGCGTCGTTAATCAAATATCAGTAGACTGAGTGTTTTTTTTATCGTAAATGCGCGGTGAAGGCTTCATGTACATGAAAGTAAAAATCCTGGCTTCACTAAAAGTAAATCAATTGCTTTCTTCAGTTTTAAAATTTTTTAGGATGCAGATAAAGCTCAAACATGATTGCAGAAGCATCTGTAACGACTGGCTCGGTGAAATCTGCATAATTATTAGGCAATCTAATTAAAATTAGAACTTCCATCCGCTCCCCGGTTTCCACGGGACATATCGATAACCGGGGAGCGGATGGAAGTTCTAATTTTACACAACATATCGAAAACCGGGGAGCGGATGGACGTTCTAATTTTAATTAGATTGAATTATTAGGCTAGTTTTAATTCTAATTATTTTCATTATTTATTCTATATCTAATTAAATTTTAAGAATTTTGAATACTTATTATATTAATTGTTATTTGTAAAAAGACGAAAGGATTTAAAAACCATGAATCGTAGTACAATAAATTCAAAAAATATTACAAAATTGACATTTTATCCAATTGAAAAAGCAGATGCAATATATACACAAAGAGAATTAATGACTTTTAATGGTGACACAATAAAAAACAGAAAAGAAAATTGCAAAAAGTCATACAATAAATACATATACATATATTTAGATAAGTCCAATTAGTTTAAAAAAAAAACCTAGCTGTACTTTTTTTTCAGATAGCTTGAATTAAAAAAAGTTTGGATAAGAAAATTACTTGCAGGATTAACTTTGTATCGATTATGTTCTTTTTCGCGTGGTTATTTAATATGTGTTTTTTCATATACTAAGGACATTTAATGTACGTATTCGATTTTTCTATTTATTAAAAAAAACGCAATACTTTCACTTTTATTTTGAGAATAAAGTATATATCTTCTGTGTAGGACTCAATATGTAGCATGAAATCATATTGGGTAGTTTTGTTCATCTGTCAGTTTCTCTATAGTCAATACTAGTATCAAAGGTTAGTTTAAAAGATTTGTTTTGTTGCTTTATCTGTAAAATACAATCAGGTATAGATTGTAAAAAACGTTTTTCTTATCATTGGCAATTAAACAATTTAGTGCAAGGACATTATTGTTTGTTCCTAACGATTAGTGTTGCATTGATTAAGTACTCGTATGAGTAGACGAGTGGTGAGAACTTCTTCGGGACGAGCCAAACTTGTTGAACGCCTTTCTGTACAAATTAAACACCCGGTTATTATACACGTAGCTTGTGAAAAGGAACAAACCCTGTAGACCATTCAGGATAGCAATGATGTAAGAGAGGACAGAAACGCCGATGAAAGTGTCCACAACTTGTAGCAGCCACGACACACCCGTTAGAGTAAACAGTTTGACGTATACGGTGAGTTGAATACGATAGCCTGTCGTACTCTCAACATTGGGTGTGGAGTGTATCTTGTAGGCGGTCATTATGTAAAACGTGATATTAGTAATACAGACGATCAACAAAGGTCCGATCAGTGTGACAATAAAAGCCGTTCTACTCGTCATCAAAGTCATTAATTTGTCATAGCCAGTGAACTCGCCGTTCGTAATAATCAAAGACACAGTGATATTAGCGGAGACTATTAAAACCGAGATACCGGTGGCGTACGCGAGGTATTTTACAATAGTCAGTCGATTGTATGATTTGGTACGTACACTACGTGTCTCTGTGTGAAAAACACGAAACATGTGAAAGGAACATACTTGAAGCCAAAAAAACGTTGATAACCAGAAAAAGTGGGTTAAAGCGGATACTAAAACCATTGCCGTTGAACGAAAAAACGGTCTGACTACTATACAAAGTTGTGCAAAAAACAAAAAGAAAACCAAAAGCAAATTGTTCCAACCAGGAAGGGTACGTAGACTTGGAAACGCACAATAGGTAAGGAATGTAATCAACAAGAACAAAAGTGATACACAAATAAGTGACAAAGTTATATATGACAAAGTTCGATTTTCATGAATCAAGATCTCTTCCAGCGTCTGTATGTACATTTGTATGTCCTTGGCACAAACTCTTAATCCACCATCAAAATATGATTCAAATTTATGGACTGAAATTGAAAATCCAGAGTAGTAATATTCATTTTGAATATTAGTCCAATCAACACCAAATTCATTGCCTTTCAAGTGAATTTGTAGGCACGTTAGAATCGGACTAACCAATATATTTTTAAAAATGCTTATTGCACTATAACGTGAATTCGCCTTTATAAAGCAATTTTGTTCCTTGCTAAGTTTCAATGCCAGATGCGGTAACATAAGTGATTCTCCACTCCTCGTTACTGTGACAGTAACATCAGAATTATCATCAAGCGTCCAGTTTGATGAAGTTTGAGTGAAATTTATTAGCTTTGATTCCACTGCATCCCTGTTTAAGAGAAAATGTGGTTGGAAGACCTGAAGGTATACGAGTAAATCACCATTTCTCACATTAGTGGCACTGCAAATGTACGGACTTTTAATGAACAAATCTTCTACAAAAACATTGTGACTGATTATTTTTTCTATTGTAGTAGTGATATGATTTCGTAAGCTTCGTAACAGAACTTCGTGTGTCTCATTATTTTCTGTAAGTTTTACAAACTTCATATTCAGCGATAAAGTGTATCTAAGTCTAGATGTATATGTAAACAACGATATACAGGCACCGTTTTGTTCATATTTTCCTGGAAAGCACGTTAAGTTTCTGCACGCATGCTGAAAAACAAACAAAAATATTAAAAGTAACAATTTGTAATATAAAAAGCAGATTTAAAATTCGATTCTACATACCGACCGTGGATTAAATTTTATTTATACATGAAAAAAGATAACTTCTAAATAAAGAGTAACAGACAAGAACAGTACAGACAAGTGAAAAGCAAACCGGATTTTCTTTTATGTGAACTGTATCAAAAATCCATGTAAACCCTGAATTGATAAACACTACCTACCGTATCCAGTAAAATGGAGTACCCATATGCAATATCCTACCAAAAATTGACGAAGTTAAAAAGCTGGTATTTTTTTCATTAATTATTAGAAATCAAAATCCTAGCAACACCTCTGATATATGTACAATTCATATGCAAAAGAACAACTTCCTATCTTGAAAACTGTAGGAGGTGTTATCCTTACAATAATGGTACCCGATATGCAATATTTTGCCAAAAAATGACTAAGTTCAAAAGCTAGTATATTTGTCATAAATTATCAGAAACCAAAATCCTTGCAATAGGCACACCTCTGATATATGTACAATTGATCTGCAAAAGAACAATTTCCTCTCTTGAAAACTGTAGAGGGAGTTATCCATACAATAATGGTACCCGATATGCAATATTTTGCCAAAAAATGACTATATTCAAAAGCTAGTATTTTTTCATAAATTATCAAAAACCAAAATCCTATCACTAGGCACACCTCTGATATATGTACAATTGATCTGCAAAAGAACAATTTCCTATGTTGAAAACTGTAGAAGGAGTTATCCATACAATAATGGTACTCGATATGCAATATTTTGCCAAAAAATTACTATATTCAGAAGCTAGTATTTTTTCAAAATTTTCAAAAACCAAAATCCTATCAATAGGCACTCCTCTCATATATTTACAATTGATCTGCAAAAGAACAATTTCCTATGTTGAAAACTGTAGAAGGAGTTTTCCGTAAAATGAGGGTACCCTTTTGGCGGCCGCCAGCCCGCAATTTTCACCACTTAATAACCGGATTTTACCGTTGGAAAACCCGGTTAAATATCAAAACCATTACGTATTATAAACAGATCAAATGAAAAGAAAAAAAACCAATGGAAATGATAATAATTATTCAGTTACTGATATATCCCAAGTTTAGCCAGATAAGGTTGTAATTTTTCTACCAACATTACCGTAACAAAAAAAAAACCCAAAAAAGAAAAAAGAGAAAAACAGAAAGGCAAAAAAAAAAAAACACAAAAAAAAAAGTCAGGAAGGAATCTTTGAATATTGGTCAAATAAAAATGTCTTCAAAGTCCACATATTCGATATTTAATCGAAAGATAGTTTGGATTAAACGAGATTTGGTAACGTTCATTTTTTTGACCAGGCAAGGTTCAGTCCATTATCTTTCGCTACATAAAACTGACGAATTTGTAGCCATTACGAGCCATTACGTAACATGTTTTAGTTTTAAATTATACTCTGATCACAATTGGTCTGTCGTCCATTAAATGAAACATATAACAACAAAATCTTTCAAAAGTTAGAATAAATGATAAATTATATATTTTTTAAAAGCCTGATTATTTACTATTTTTTTGGAATACCTACTTTGTTCATAATATGCTCGTGTACTTAAAGTTTTCTTAATTTAAGTGTAATAAAGATGTTTCTAAGAAACATATACTAATTGAAAACTAATACAAGGTCTTCATTTTTATTAACTAATAGCAGTTTTAAGATTGCATTAGAAAAATTTGTTATTTGTTTGAAAAATTATACAGTATATCAGCAGAAAGCTTTGAAGACAGTTATTTTTAAAATTATTAAATTCAGAATAAAATGAAGAAATTAAAAAAATGAAAACTAAATTTGCTTTTATGAATGAAAATAATTTAAGAAATGCGTCTGTCATTTTCTAAAACCATTATTTTAACAAGAGTCAGTTTTTTATGCCAAATTGTCCAATTGTAATGAATAGGTAAAACATATTGGATCTTGAGTAATCTAAACGCTTCACAGTAAGAATGCTAATATTAAAATGTTTTACACATGTAATTTTGATAGCGGTATAACTGACAAAACTCCTTGAAAAATATTTAGATTTCTATATTTTAATGTTGATTAATAAAAAGACATAAAAATTACTTACATGATAGCCATCATACATTTGGTTCGGTAGACATGGCAAAGGATTTCGTCCGATTGGAAAATCTTCGGAATCGGAATAACTTGATAAACTAAAGGTAAACCGAAAACTCCAGTAGAGGAAATCGCCTTCAGATGTGATAATGATTGGATCTTCTTTTATTTCTCTGTATACAATGTTACTACACCCAGTTACATTAGCGCTGTTGCATTCTTCGCAGAAGATATTTTTAAATCTGGAACAAGAATGTACCGTAGGAAATTCTTCACAAGCCCTTACTAAGTTTGGAACTTCTTCTTGTATGCAGGTTTGATTTGTTTCTAAATGATGCACGTTAAAAGGGTTGCAAATGAGACAAAATATGTTTTTGAATACACTTTTATTTGACATTGTTGGTGGAAATGTAAAAATGTCCGATTTTTCACATGCATTAAAAACATCCTCATCGAAGGTCTTCCAAGTTCCAGTGACGTTACAGGTTGATATGTCTACGTCACATACGTCACTACATCTCATAGCTGTGATCGGTGGCTCAAAACTGATGTTACAGTTGACCTCTTTGAGGTGGTTTACAAGATGAGTAATATTTCTAAAGTTTCTGTAATTGGTATGTTTTTTGCATTTGAAATTTAACGGCCATGGGTTCACTTTTTGCAAGAAGTTTGCCATGGAATCTCTATTCATTGAATCTACATTCAATCCACATAGGTAACAAAACACATTAATGTACGTTTCTTTGAATTCACTTAGTCCATCAACGGGATATGCTCGATAAAAATTAGTACTATTTCTTTGTAAGCAAAAACTTTTAAATCGGTTAGCAAATGGGCAACCGTCTATTACCCGGAATTCGTTTTGAATTTGATGTTCAGTCCCTGGATAACTTCCACTTATACAGGTCCAGCTTTGTTGCAGAGCAAAGTCTACACAACATTCTGAGGTACACCCTACATTGCAGGAACAATTTCTTTGTAAAAGCTGCGTGTAAGTTGGCAATAATTCTGGTGTGCAGACACCATGTTTTGTTAGAGCGAAACTAGTGTACATTAAATTAGTGATATTTATCGAAAAGGATGCAGTTGAGCTATCAATTACGGATGGAATAGCAAATGTATGAAGAGAATTCATTAATTTTGAACAAACATATCGATTGTTTGGCAAGTTAACAATATCATCATTTAAACTTGGTCCTGGTTCATTTAATGATTTAGTAGAAAATATTTCTTCTTTTTGGGGAGTTAAAACTATGGAACCGGATTCCATATCTGCATTCTGAAAATAGTTTAAAATGTGCTGCTCACTAAATTTAAAATATAGAGTTGTGTAAAAAGGCATTGACTCGTTTTCAAGATAATTTTCATAGATATAATCTAAGGTAACGTCTTCGTACTCTTCTAGGTCTTCACGAACACGATTGCAACCCAAACAAAAGTAATTTTTATAAGGATATGATGCTTCTATACTAGGCTGATTTAGACATAATTCACTTTGTGGGTATAAATATGTACAGTTATCTATGACAAAATCATCTATGAACTCAGGAGGATTACACATAGCGCAGAAAATGTTCTTGAAAATTCCATAAAACGCTTCATACGCACTGTAACAAGCTTTTTCAATGTCGTAGTCATAACGTCTCCACGTCCCAGTAACATTGCAAGATGATATCATATTGTTGTAGTGTAGAAGACAAACGGGGGGTTCAAAGAATGGCAGTGAGAAATCTAATCTGCACATTTTTGTCTTTGCAGTGCTGAAAAATTCATCGACTGATGACAGAAAGTTAAAATCTTCGAAGTTTGGACAATCTAATTCAAAAAAAAATTCCTCGTAATTAAATTCGCTATTGCAAATTGAACAATATTTATTCTGATACACTCGCTTTGATTCTTGACTACGAACCGGTGGGGTATTCATATGATCTATTTCCGAACGGATCATTGTGCAATTTTCAAGAAGGCTTTCATTTCTGTTTGCTGGACATGAAGCAATAACCGAGGTCAGCTTTTGTTTGTCCGATGAAAAAATACCCAGATCCTTACACTCTTGGTAACCATATTGGAAAAAATAATCCGGACAGCAGTGAAATGAATATTCAACTGCGTCATAAATGCACCTAGGATGACAGTCACATTGAGGACACTTTTTTGGAACATAAAGTCCATCTGGAATATTCAACGACTGAAGAATCGATTTATCGCAAACTATATCAGTTCCACAAAACAAAATACTTTGTAAAACGACGTGTGTAACATTGAAAGCAGCTAATTGCATATCCTGGGTTTCATGCTGCTGTTGTATATTATTTAGCGCTTTTGTATTCACAGTAAGCAGTGCAAACAGTGCATATGCTAAAATATTCATCATTTTGTTATTTTAAAGAGCCCGTTTAGGCAAGGCCGACTTTAGAATACCTCGTTCTTCATGAATTTGAGGCTTTTATATACAATGTAGACTATACGTACTTATATTGATTGGCTAGCAGGATCGTGCGATTAAAACATAATGTTATAAATGATTCAGTATACAGTCAGCATTTCTCCGGATTTATCACAATTAAGAATAAGGTACATTGTTTTCTGCCTTAATTTTAAATGTCGCGAAAATCTAACTACATTTGATACCATGCAGTTTCAAAAGATGAGGCATGAAAATGTATCATAAGGTTTTGAGGTTTCGATTTGTTTGCTTCATTTTTTCTATTCATCTGACTTGCATTCAGTGTAATTAAAAACTATGAGCTCAAATCCTCTTAAAGATTATCAGACGAACCCGAAAGTTTGATAATAATGTATAAGTTTTATGGCACTTGCGTACTGGTGTAGGTTTTAAAGAAAATGTATTGCAAATTAATAGTTTCGTTTGGAAAACGTTGTACCAACAAAGTTCATACAAAGCTGAGACACAATTGTTTATTGAATTGTAATCTCTATAAACGTAATATTAAAAATAATCCATTTTGTTTATGTGGTAACACAGTAGATGTGTATTATATCGTTTTCTCATGTTAACATCATTCTAGAACTAGAAAGAACTTGTTGGAACTATTATTCATTCTATATTTAGTCAGATTTCATACATATTTACTTTTTTGAGATCAATAAAATGTGTACCAAAAAACAAAGAGGAAGAAAAAGAAACTAAAAAAAGTATACGTATAATGATTTAAGCCTATATATCAAGCACATATATATTAAAGCACAGCTGTATTAATTCTATGTTTTCGAGTATGCTGACAACAAACGTAAGTTAATAATTTGATATTTTATTTTGACATTACTGCCTCTTGTTAATTGTTTTTCTTTTTTTGAAATATTTTAGTGGGTTTTTTTTTTAATTAAAGATTCTAACAACCACTGTCAAAAAATCCCTTTATTTTGATAATTCTTCAAAATAGCAAAAGATAATAGTTTTCCGCCCCGAGAAAGCGACATTGATATGAATTACTCTACAATTACACATGCATCGCTTACATACATCATTGAACGTTTACCTATAAGTTTATTACTTTCTCATGTACAATATAATATGTTACAATTGATTTTTTTGGCAAAGATTGTCTTTCATTGATTTGAAAATGCACATGTTTGACGTAAGACAATCGTCATACTATTTGCAGGCTATACAAAATTAAGACATATTTGTTTTACAAATAAATCTATGTATATTTTATATCTAAGTTCATTTTTGTCTTTGAATTAAATCGCTTGTGAACATATACAACGGCGAGTAAGAAGACAAAAAAGTAATACAACAACAACCTTAAAGACAACTGCTTTTTAGTAGCCTACCGGATTTTTTTTCTCTCAGCCTGTTCATTAGTCAACCTTGCTAGATGTATTTTTTTCGATTTAGTTTAAAGAAATTATTTGAACAGGTAGCATTAATTATGCCACTAATGATCAAGTGTAATTTGATATCGGACTGAAATTGTTCGCGATGATTGGCTATGTTGGTCGGTAATAGGAACAAGGTTTACACGACAAATAACTTATTGATCATTTAAGCTCATAATTTTTATTTAAAAAATAACCGGTCATTTTCATACATTATAAAAATGGTGCAGCAATGAATAAAAAACTCATTTATTATAAAAACTAAAAGCATTTGTTTATAATTAAGAAATTCTATTTATATCTTGATTTGTACGCATTCAAATTCTGCCATTACCAGGTTAATCTTTATGATCGTTTAACGTAGTAATAAGTTTGTCATAAACATCGTTTATCCTTCCCTATTGTGCATCAATCCTAACGTATCACGCGTGTATAGTGTTCTATCGTGCATTAATTCTATCCTATCGTGCGTGAATCCTATCCTATCGTTATCTCGTAAAAAAAATAACGTTGCGGGTACTTTAACAAAGTCGTGGTTGGGCCACAGAAATAATATTTTTGTTTTTTTTTTCAACCTATTAGCACCCGTTTGATAAAGCAAAGGTTTATTGCAGGAGTAATATAGACCACACGTATGAGATAAATAACACGTTTTACTTCAAACTACAGTGTCACATTATATAAATAGTGCCTTTTTGGGAGGGTAACTGTTGAAATTGACACCCCGAGACAACCATTGTCAACCGACGCGAAGCGGAGGTTGACAATGGTTTTCGAGAGGTGTCAATTTCAACAGTTCCCAAAAAGGCACTATTTGTTTAATTATACTGAATGTCTTAATTTTAAAGAAAATTGTACTGCTTTTATATAAAAATGAAGTGAATTCAACGGTGAACCGTAGGCGCATAATATACGCGCATGTAACAATTCGTTGTGTTACCCGTTGTCAAGTGCGTTGCTAGCGCTGAGGGTAATAGAACGGAATACCAACTGCGTCTAAACAAATCAGATTTCAGTATTTAACATGAAAGTATAATAATAGTCATTACTCCACCCCGCGGATCATTCCGACGAGGTTTTACAAAATTCTAACCTTAACAGTTTATGCTCTCACCGTTAATATCATTTAACTCCTTGGCAAAACATTCATAAGAAAAGATTCATTTTGCCCCGTAGAGTTTCAGGTATACAATAGTGTCAGACTTTCCTCCATCTTGGAACCTCCTATTTGGCATGTCTCCAAGAAAATGGATCAGGTCAAATTAAGCTGAAAACTCAAATGTTGATTTGTATCCTTATTGGCACAGTCTTTTCTTTCATTTGCCATTTAATACCTCTTCATAATAATATCAACTTGGACTGGCTTCATAATTATACATGTCCTATTGTAATGTGTCTCCTTGACATGAAGTTTAATTTCATTACTATTTTGATAGCTGAAAGTGTATTCTATTTAAAAAAAAAGACAGTAACCAATGATACTTAGTATAATTTTTATCTATATCTTCATGATGTCTTGTTTGTCAAAAATTGACCTGATCTTATTGAGTTAGTAGTCCATCCTAATGTTGGTCTTTGGTTTAAATTCTACAGATTTGGGTGTGTCCATTGCTGCTGGTAACTTTTTTAATCACTGTATATTGATAGGGATAAATCCAGTGTCACATAACTATATCTAATCTTTATAGTCATATATCAGTAACAACATCATATTTTCTCTTGCATGACTACTGCACTAATATTCATCTTGTCAGTCTTAATGTCAAATCATCGTATACCTATTTTAGATCTTTACTAGTTCGGTAAAATGCCAAGCGGTCAACTTCATAGACACGACCACCCGTATTTTGCATTTGCTATATTCATTTAACCTGCATTCCCTTCTCTAGTAAATCATGGTCTTTATGCACAAACGTCAAATTCTTTATACATGTTGATTAAGAATGCCTAGCTGTGTTTTAATTCTAGAGAATGAGCTTACATATGATCCAAACGCTAGATATATCCATTACAACAACATCTCCCAATACAACTTACTTAAGTATGTGTCACGAATTCATTCGAAGGCAAATGTACAAACAGAGGGACATTAGTGTGTTGGACCTAATTCTGCTTGCGGAGGGTCCAATTTTTAGCTCATATGCATACTTTTAAATATAACTATTAACTATAAACATCAATGGCCTACTGAAGGCAGGGTTCAATATAGTCTACAATTGCAGTGATAATAAGTACCGGTATGCATCTTACAAGTTCATATATTTTATTGCAGTTGTCAGTTCTAAATAAGTTGATCTACTTCTTTGTGGATCTCATCTAAAATTTAATGTCCCATGCCAGCTTTAGACGTATTTTATCATCATCTCAAATCCTGGCAACTATATTGCATTGATCTTATTAACTTCTTAAACATCACTCATTACCCATGGGATGCTTTTCCTCGAGTCACCTACAGACTCACTGCAGCACCTCCAACATGCAATAATTTAAGTACTTCGTTGATTACAAGCTCTACTTGTTCATCTCGACGCACCCTCAAGCTAAACCTTTTTTTTCGTTCGTAAAAACGTCACATTGTGCATCTTATTGCAAGAAATTTGAAGCTTTAATCATGTACCACACAGCAATCACTCCTGATTTCCACAAAAAAAAACTTCTCCACCCAGCCAGATTCTGCTACTTGACACAAGTTTTAAAAAATAATTTCATGCATGACCACCTGCAAAAGCTAGTCGCTTATCTACTTTAATAACTATCACATTATACCTGTCTGCAGTTTATTGATCATATTTCATCTCCTACAAAAAATTTTCAAGTAAAATTATTTCAATTTCAAATTTAATCTACTTGTTTTGGACACAAAGTTAAGGCACATCACTCACCTTAATTAATACTTTTCCAGACACTATGTCACAAGATCGTGATTTAAATGTTTGTAAAACTGTATCAATATAATTGATTGTGTAGTGGTTTAAGTATCAGGCTTGTTAACTGCATATCGTCTAGGGAATTTTGTCAAATATAAATGTAAACTATTTCAAGGTGTAGCGAACCATCTTAAAGCAAAGAATCAACCTTTTTTCAGATTATGGTTGTACTAACCATTGCTACATCCAATCCTACCACAAACACATTTACAAGTCATGATTTATGCATACCTATTATCGACCCTTATCGTTAACATGTGATGGAAACAATACTAAGGGTCTTTATGCCTTTGAGCTTAAATGCATGTACACTGCATAACAATTGGTATGAAATTGGACCATTTTGTACATATAACCCAATCATTTAACTTTAATAGCCAGACTTGTTATACAATATTACATTTATTCAACCTTTATGGATTTGGATCATGGATTAAAAGGTTTGACAAAATTTTATAATTATATTTCATCCAATTTTAAACATGTTTAACTTACAATGAGTCAATATTCCTACAGATTACATGTAATGCAGGTTGGTCTAACGTTCATTGGTTTTCTGATTTAGTAATAACCTATTTTTGGCCCATGCTCCCAGTTGCCCCTGTATTCCCCCCCCCCCACCCCCATTCCCAATTTTGTGTCATGATTTACCCGTAAACTTGTCTTTATCCCTGTGCTCGCCCCCTTGAAGGGTTTTGGGTTGCAAACCGTCTGGCAGAAAAACACCTTAGCTAAGCTGATTGTATTGTTGAATTTGCAGCATTTGGGTAGCCATTTTGGGTCACCTCTACTCTAGACATTATGCATCATATATTGATTCTTCTCATAAATTCAAATTTTATAATACCAGTTAAACGATCTTAAATAAAATAGTAGCCTAAATGAAAATTACATATTTACAGAGTTTAGTATGGGACTATATTTTGTGGCGGAAGGTTTTGAAGAAAAAAATTAACATTTTTCATAACTCAGTTGTTTTAGAGTATCGTCATTTTTGCTTCCTTATTTTCAGTGCAAACAAAATTTCAAGATATTTTGTGCATTAGGAAATTTTAACTTTGTTACGAAAAAAATAATTTTACAATTTTTCAATATTTCTAATGACACATATTGGCAAATTTAACTTATATTTCATAGAAGTCAAGGAAAAATGAATCCCACTTTTTGCCTAAAATCAGCTTATTTCATTCCGTATCTTAAATTTTACATAATAGACCCATACTTTTTGTTTTTGATTTTTCTGACAAGTTTATCATAATTTGAGAAAAAGTTTATAAACTTTTAAATAATTTTATGACATTTGAATAGGAAATGAATTCAAATAGCGTTTTATCAGCGCAAAAGGGTCAAAATATCAAATAGGTTAAGAAATTGGGGGGACATATTTCTTTATGATAATTTCAATTTTATTTATTTTAAGTAGTATAAATTTGTATTTGATGCCGTGGTTCATTCCTATGATAAAATATAAAGGGAAAAGCGATTTATGTACAATCTGCGCTGTCAGTGAAGAAAGGTCATATTAAATATACCGAAGTGCCAAATGAATATAGACCCCAAAATTTTGTTTTGAATTTTGGTTAAGCTATAACTGTAGATTTTTCAAAAATACTTAAGAAAAAAAACTTTAAGACTTTTGATCGCAGGATCCAACGTCCTTAAACTTCATCAATGGAGAGTGATATTGATATTGATTGATATATTTATTGATTATGGATTGATTGACTATTGCTAATTGCTAATTAATTGCTAATCCTATTGCTAATGAAACTGATTTATATTGATTGACTGATTAAATAATCCTTTTGCTGATGTGATTGATTAATATTTATTGATTGATTGATTTATCAATATTTATTGACTGAACAATTGATTGATTGATTTATTGTACAGCCATATACTTGCTCACCAATTAGTTGGCAGGTCGGTTGGTCATATTCGAGTTCAATATATGAGCCAGAGTTAACGCCAACAGGTCATTAGCTGTTGTCTTTTATGAATATATTTAATGTTCAAAATTTCACATCATGCGTACATGTACCAAATTTTACTATTGCAAACAGTTCACATTATCCCCTTAAACAAGTACAAAGAATAATTTCAAAACAGACCCAGTTAAAAAAAAGTTAAACATAATGAATTCGTTATTGGGCCACAAAAATTAATATTTGAGAATTTTTTTCTCAAATAAGTTGAAATAAATCATTTCATTGAAAAAATAATTGTGATTTTTATTCATTAATACGATAGAGTAAAAACAAAATTGCCATTATGAAACTTATTATTATCATACCAAATCTAATACAGTTTTTGGTAATGAGTTTTTAGAAATCAGCAATAATCTTAACACAATATAAAGTTATTAAAATTCAGCAATTTAAACTTAATAAATTCGGGGTTTAGCCCCAGAGAATAATATATTAATTTTTTTTTCAACTTTTTAGAAACAAATATTTTATTGAAGAAATAATTGTGATTTTTTTTAATACGATAGGTTAAAAAAATGCCATTTTGAAACTAATTATCATACCAAATCTAATATATTTTTGGTAATAAGTTTTTAGAAATGTTAATGAAATATTCGAAACAAGATTTAGGGAATGCATTGGGGTCTTTAAGGCCAAAAGGCAAGAAATTGATAGAAAAGAAAAGGTGAGATTTGGATCAAGTCTCTGAAGATATTGAATATATATACTAATATTCTGTGATGAGAAGAGGTGCAATTTGTGTGAATACCAATACGATACTATTATTATTTCCAATGATAAATAAAGCATGATTAAATAATGAAAATTAGCACCAAATTTTAAAGATTTAGACTCTCTGGTAAAATCTAGGTACAAACGGAGACAGTAAAAAATGATTTTAGAATATTTATACTTGTCAGTTAGAGTTTTAAAAAAAAATATTAATTTGCTTGAACACTTCTTTATACAACGGAAAAAAAATTTGGTTATATACATATTATTTTATCATTTTTTACGTTGTTTGTATGCAAAAATTAGTACTCCCCTAAATCAGGATTGCATATTCTTGTATGTTAAGTATAACTCTATAGACCCTTATGTATCTTGCCTTATCACGACTATCATCCTTTCTAGTCTGTGGACATCATCTAACATCTTTAACCCGGTATGTATTTCAAAACATTGACCACTGGACAGATACATTTATGATTTGTATCAGCACCTATCAATTTCTAAAATGTGTTAATAACATTAGGCTTGGCAGCTACAGATCCCAAGGGTGGTTCACATATGGTGAGCAATATCGTTAAGGGCATCAATCGATCAAAGGATTGGGGATTGGTTAAGGCAGAATTACATGTATGAATGCTCTCCATGACATCCACACATGTTTTTTTTTTTTTATAAAATTACAAAGTTTCAAACCTCTTAACTACAAAGGCTACTGTGAAAAATCTATGGCATTGCGTTATTCCCAAAAAATGGCGGTGAAAGGACAAACCTTTTGTAAAGTATGGATTGGTCTATTGCAACATTTGATGTTTAACGCAGTTCTTTCATAATTTAGATAAACGGTTATTTGCTATAAAAACAGTAAGCGCTTTTGACAGTTTTACAACCGTTTTAAAATTAAATGCATTAAATGTTCAAAATTATACTTTATACGTAGTGAATTTTACTATTGCAAAAGGTTCACAATATCCCCTCAAACAAGTACAAAGAATAATTTCAACACAGACACATTTAATAAAAAGTTGATAAAATCTTGCAGTTTAAACTTAATGAATTCGTGAGTGGGCTACAAAAAATTAATATTTGAGAATTATTTTTTCTCAAATAAGTTGAAATAAATCATTTCATTGAAAAAATAATTGTGATTTTTTTTTATTAATACGATAGAGTAAAAACAAAATTGCCATTATGAAACTTATTATTATCATACCAAAACTAATATACTTTTTGGTAATGAGTTTTTAGAAATGTTAATGAAATATTCGAAACAAGATTTAGGCGATGCACTGGGGTCTTTTAAGCCAAAAGGCAAGAAATTAATAGACAAGAAAAGGTGAGATTCGGATCAAGTCATTGTTGATAGTGAATATATATACCAATATTCTGTGATAAGTAGATGTGCGAAATATACAACGAAAGTACCGTGGTACCATCTCTTGTATTGATCCTAACTTCCCAAAATGTAAAACATTTGGAGTATAAGACTTGCATTGAAAGTTTGACATTAAACTAATGTATTTTAATTAAAAAAGATATAGCTAGGTAGCATTAACAGTGGAAGCCTGGATTTGCAAGCTTAATGAGGGAACGACAGAAGCTTGAAAAAGAACATGTTTTAATAACCACACGTACATGTGTGTCACTATGGAATCTAATGTATGTGTAAATATGGATATGGTTGTTTATAATTTGTATTGTATATAAAAAAAAGTAAAAGTCAATGTAACTACTAATAGTTTGTTGTTAAAGAGTATATATAAATATAATGCATTCATCAGAAATATAATTTTTCAGATTCAAACATTATCATAAACATTACAAATCTTATTCCTACATTTTGGCATATATTTGTACCTTTTAAAAAAATTTCTTCGTGATTTTTTTTTGATTAGTAAATTGGTCCCAAGATATTTGAGACCAAGTAAAATCAAGAAAGACAACCCTTGAACAGGATCTTTCAAACCAAGATTTTTGCAATAAATCAATATTTATTTTAATTTTTCAATTTTATTTAATTTCTTTTTTTCATCTCATTAACCAAAAAATATTGTTTCTATTTTCAGATTTGTGTGGGATTTCATCCAGTAGTTTGCCTTCAATTTTTGAAAAATATTTCAGTTTTATATTTATGTTGATTCCAATAAAAATCATACAAACTTCATTCATGATAGTTTTCTTTTTCATATCTCAAACTTTATAACATTTCACTTTCAGAAATGTTTGAAAATTTGACATATAAGGGGTTATCTGGAAGCAGACTGATATTTTAAAAATTCTCTAAAAAATAGAGTATTGTACTTTGAGGTCTATTATTGTTGAACACTGTGCCTATTATTAGTAACATATGCATGCAACAAAAATCTTCAAGTCTTTTTGTAGACATCCCCCTTAATTAGCTTTGTTGGGTTTTTGGAGTTATGAAGGCACGTATTTCTAATAAGTTGACATCCTTTAAGGAAATTGCTTTTTAACAATATTTATAATATCATCACCTTTTTTTCAAACGACCCAATATATTAAAATATTACAAACAGAACAATAAAACAAAATTGGCAAAAATTCAATTTAAAGGCATAATTAGTTTTGGTTTGAAATGAAAATGTTTTCTTAATTGAAATTTTTTTTTCAAAACAAAAACATTTTTTTTTAATATTTGAGAGTAGTTTTAGTAATTGGTTTTCTTTACTAAATTTGAAAACTTTGCAGACATTTATTGGATTTGTTATACAATGTCTAGAACCTTATAAGATTGGAACAAAGAAAGCTTTCGAAAATCATGTCTATTATCTGGTTAATCATTAAAGGTCTTGATGGTCAGCTAATTAAGCATCATATCTGCCTAACATCTTAAGAAAAGGTTTGTTCAGCTACAAACTGTTATTAGGTAACAAAAAACTCGATATACTTTACCTTTAGAATTGGGGTATTTTTCTATTTTTTATAAGAATTTAAATTGTAATAAAATCACAAGTAATTTATGATGCACTGAATATCATGCACAATGTAATCATTTTTTTGATCGATCTCCTTTTTAGATGGTGTTTAAGAAATTATTTCAGGGTTTTTTTCTTGAGTTTCAATCTACATTAATTTGAGTGTGTGGATTATTCATCGCTAAACAGGTCTCTAAGTTGACTATTTGTTTAAGAGAATGATTTTCATTTCGGTGAGCCGACAACGTCCATGTAAATTATCATAAACACGCCGTGCGTACATGTATCCAAACTGATCGGCTACCTGCAGCTAAGATAATTGTGCACTATAAAGCTTGACCCTATGAATTTTCTGCGATACTTACATGCAGTAAGACATTTTAGTAGAAATATTTTTTGAGTCATTATCCGACATAATGTGTGCACAAGCACGAAAACTTTGTGTATTAGATAATTGCATATCGCAAGTCGACCCATGCTCGATGATTTTCCTTGGAGACATGCGAAGGGTGTGTTACTTTAACGTATACACAGGGCTTACGGAAAAGGACTGAAGTAGTTGTAGTTAACATATACTTAATAGTTGGTTTTTTTATTGATACAAGTAATAACTTTCCAGAAGTCTTGCCTGACTAAAAATCAAATATTCAATGAAAGCATTCATGTATTACTTAGGCTATCTTGTAAAAATGAATTTTAATTTCGCTGATGAACATAAAGCTCATAAACGAAACGTGCAGAATTTAAAAGCCAATTTCCATCTTTTTTCCCGTGATCTAATTCAAGAACATATATATTTCTTAAGGGGGAAGGGAAGAGGTATAGTTTTCAATTTAACTTCAATTGAATTAGAATTTCTTATTTTCCGTTTCATTTATTACATACTGCGACAAAAGTGAACGGAAGGGGGGATGACATTTTTGATATTTCATGCTATGAAAAGTGTGTTCTGTGAAAAATAAGCTGGGGTAGATACTCCCCCCCCTCATCATCTTCTGATGCCACGTGCCTTTTATGCGTACACATGGTGTGCTTTGGAGTATTCTCATGATCCTAATTTGGATTCGTCCACTAATCGGCGTGCAAATATTATGAATGAGACAAATTAGGGTTCGAAGTCCGACTTTACAATTCACGCAACGGCTGAGATCTTCAATGGTTTGAATGAACTCAACCATTAGCATAGCTCCATGGGGAGGAAGTCAAATGAATAGGTTTGTTTTACATGTTTTGTAACAACTGCATATAATATACTTTAGATCAAATGTTTACGAAGCAATCTATCAAATTGTCATACGCACATGACTAGTAATCGTTGAAAGTACAGTTAGTAACAGATGCGAGTTATACCCTTTTCAAGATGAAAGAAATCACCCAATTAATTAATCGATAATCGGGTCAAACCCCGCTTTGGTGATTTACTTCCGCAGTAAATATTCCAGCTATACAGGTATGACTTTTTGTTTTAATCCAAACTGATGGTTCTTTGTTAATGATAATAATCCACCACCAATTATTACTTACATTGCATTGTAATAAACAATATATATAACAACTAGTTGCAATGACATCCCCTATCCCCATTCAAATATGGCTAATCTTTTTAAAATCAGGGTTACACACGTGCATGGCAAACAACTTTTTTACCTGAAAATTCTTGCTCATTGTTACTTATTACCTCTCATATAATATTTTATCATCTGTGAATGTAAATGTTGACACAATGAACATGCATCGATTACTCTTTTCAAAAGAAGTTTTGATATTCAGTTTGCTTGCTCCCATTACCTACCCCGTTGCGGAAAAGGCAACACTTACTTAGCTAAAAAACTAATGTCGTGACGTCAGGCAATTACGTGCTTCTTTTTTAAAAAAGATGAAAGTGAGAAATAAAACTATTTTCACATATTGCTTGTAAAGGCATAATTTTTTAATACTAAGAACTTAACAATAGAAAAAAATATCACAAAACAATTGGTGAAAAGGCACAATTAAACCCGTTTTCAATAATTTTTTATTATCCCACATAGTAAGAAATAATGTTTTTGCGACTTTATTTAAACTTTACGCATAATTGAATAATAGCTAATTTGCTAAATCAAAACGGATACTTGTCTTCAAGTATGCTTTCAATCCCATATTATGCAATTGCCCAACAAAATAAATAATAATTTCATGAGATTATCAGGATTGGGAAAAATAACATTTCCTGCTACGATCATATCAAAATTTTAACCGGTTTTTTTTTTTAGTTATAAAGCAAATAATTTTAGGGGCTCTAGATTCCTAAGTTTAGGGTCAGTCTCTTTTGTACAGTATTAAACCTTTGATATTCGCACAACTGTTCTATATGTTATTATAAGACTTTTCAAAATAAAAAGACACGGGCTAAAGACGTAAGCTAAATTAAACAGTTTTCAAAACATAAATTTTAGTTTTTTTAAGTGGTTGAATAAGGAAAACTAACAGAAACTGAGAGGATCACATTCAAAATGCCTTTTTTAAAAAACCCATTTATTACTTAAAACCACTTGCTACCGACCGTCTGAATTCTTTTAATTTCTCCGGAATGGATTACCCATGAAATACTTAATAAGGGAAATACATGTTAGAAGCAGGTATTCCATGACTATTTGTCATGTTGAACACGTATTATCAATACAGTTTACCGTAAAAGTATAGGTGCAATTTGATAAAAATAAAAACAGATATTACACTTTTTAAAAAGAAAGTCTGGAAAAAAAAATAACAAAAATGAAGAACTTCCATAAGAATTATATATATAGTATAATGTCTTCCTTTGAAAACGTAAAATTTTAATTATTTTATTAATGGGTTTGTGTTTGCCTGAACAACCAATGGTATGACTAGAAAAAATATCTTTATAAAGAAACGTATGAAAACTTCAAACGTATGCTCAGAGCTATCGAGTGATGAGAACAGACTCACTTTATTATAGCAATCTAATCAAGATGTGTTCTCTTTTTCGTAAAATTGTATATCTGACGCTTCTATATATGTCTTTTAATTGTTTTTTACAAATGAACAATGGATCTGAAACTGATAATGTGGATGGCGAAGGCAACAATTTTTTATTTAACATGACTCATATTCTGTATCAAGGAATTTTGCTTTGTGGACCAGATATCGTTTGCGACAAAACAATTTTGACTAATTTGCATATACCAAGTAACTTCAGTGCAGGATCCTTGTGTCCAAACTGTTCATGTTCCGAAGAATGTATTTTTGACCAAAGCATTAAATGCTGTCCCGATGTGTATTTTAAATACGGATTCTTGGAATGCAAATCAATGAATGTTTTAAATAAGGAGGCTGACGTTCGTTATCCAGTGATTTCAGCATGTCCTATTGACTCAACATTCGACTTATCATCAAACTGCGGGAAACAGAAGTGGGGAGATTTCGAACAAATTTACAACCCTCCTGTTATTAGTAAGAACAAAAATATAATTTATGAAAATGAATTCTGCGCAATTTGTCACAATGAAACAAATTATGATAAATTGAATTTTTCTTTAAAGTGCCCACAAAATATAGATGTTAACTATGTTTCATCTTTAAGCGCCTTGCTTGATTTAGCGAAGAAAAAAAAATGTGAGATTAAGAATGAACATCCCTCAGTATCTAACAATGTGTGCTCTCAACCAGACAAAAAGATTTCAGTCTGCAATGCTACTAGAAACTGGAAAATTTTTGACCACCAAATTGCAATGGCATGCCAAAGTGCATATGATTTCCCTCTTGGTGCATTTAAAAATATGTTTTGCACTATTTGTAATCCACCTAAATTTACAACACACATATTGATAGAAAACTGTCCATTGAACAGCAGTTTTGGAGACACTTGCTTGGACCATCAAACATTAGAGGCTTCATTTCCATACAAAAACTATTTTTGTTTAGCCTGCAACCTTGGCTATGACAACGTTGGGCATTTTAACGACGTTCACGTCCTCTCAAGTATAGAATCTTATAATGAACAGGATAATCTGCCTTATAGTATCACAATTGAATTTCTCTATTTGTCAAAAAGTATACGGAATTATGTGGAGCAATTAACGTTGCAATCAGATGCACAGTCAGCGTATGCTACCAGATCGATGATTACAGAAATACCAAAAGGGAACAAGATGCACGTTTTAAAGTTAAACCGATATGCTTGCATTGAAACGGGTAGTAGCTGGTTCCCGTTTGCTTCTGTTCCGATTCCACATTATTCAAGCGTTAACTATTCAATCAATCTAACAAATTTGGCAGAAGTCGGTTTTGCAATGACAAGAAGCAGTTCTTGCACACAAGGATTATTAGAACCATACACACTTTCCCTACAAACTAACTGTTCCTGTACTATTGGATGTGTTTCAGATTGCTGCGACGATTTTGCTTTGATACAGTCTTGGGCTTGTATAAGCGAAAAGTATTCGGGATATGAAAATGGAAATACAGAAAAAAATCATCGGGTAATAGACAACTGTCCATACACTAACCCATATGTAAACCTCTGTTCAAATAAAACTTTCTCTCACTTTTACCATCAAGTTCCGGTAAGAGTTTTAAAAGATGAATTTGATGAGACCTTTTTGAATTTGTTTTGTTATTTGTGTGGGAAAAAGTACGAGGATATAACAGAAGAAGCTGTGACAAATATTCGACCATGGCCGCTTAGGATCAGTTGCGCTAAGTACATAAATTACAAATACAGTTTATCTTTGAATCATTTAATTGATGTCATTTTAAAGCAAAAGTCATGTGAGCTCAGTTTTCAACCTCCGGCTAACACAAGAAGTTGTGAGTGGTCTTGTGGTTTTGATGTAGCTTCATGCAATGTGTCAGGAACCTGGAAACACTTCGATGATGACGTCTTAATAGCTTGTGAGCACACAGATATTTTCACTTTTGGACCTGTGTATCATCATCACATAGGGTATAAAAATAAGTTTTGTTTAATTTGTAATCCTACAGAGAGCAAATTTTCAAGTCAGATAATTGATTCTTGCACGACAGCCAAAAATGAAACTTTGGTTAAAGCCTGTACCAGTTTTCCCCAAAGTCATGCTTGTATGATTTACAAGAATATATTTTGCCAACAATGTAATGATGTAAACAATGAACTAGGAGATTGTTTTTTTTTCTCGGACGAATATGAACAAGAAGAGTCAGACTATCATGATACGGATTTCGATTATAATCATATTGGAGAGACACGTCAAACATTGACATTCTTTACTCCCAAGGATTTTGATGATTCCTATTTTCAAAGCCAAGAAAAAAATACTAAATGTTCCTATGACCAGATTTTTGATGACTTTGCAGTAAGTTGTTATTTTCTTACTTTTCATTTTATGAGCCTCTCTCTTTCTTTCTCTCTCTTTCTCTCTGTAAATAAGTAATTATAAGCATTGCATAATAGTTCTTTATACTTTTTCCCATCCAAATGACCACCATTTGCGTTTATAAGGTTTTGAATAAAAGTCTTTTTTTTTTAAAAAATTTAAACAAATCAGACTGGAAATTTTAAAACATTTGTGAATATATATTCATTTAAACAATTAGGTACAGTGGTAGCAACGTTATTGTTGACAAACGACACGCACGATTCTGATACACGAACGATCACGCACGATACACGAACGATCACGCACGATACACGGACGATCACTAACTTACTGAATCTTCACGATACACGAACAAAAACGATAAAACACGCAACCGAACGATTCTACACCATTAAACACGCAAAATCAAAATTAATTTTTAAGATTAGAATTAAGGAAACGTATTACTTTAATTTGTATTGCTTTATGTTTGTGTGTTATTGAAAAGCGGCCTGTACTTTAGTCATGCACTGTTTTGTATTTTACGAGTGAACACTTTTACACATCCATACACAAGTATAAAGGATTCACACACAAATAAATATTTTGTCTCCATAACAAATATTGACTTCAATCATAAGTTAAAGAAAATTACGTGTAATTGAAATGAAGATAATGCATAAAATACACGAAATTATTTACATACGAGTTGACTGTTTATGTAATTTAATTCATTTACGTACGATTTAATTATGCGTGATACAGGTAAATTTGTTACCTTGTTCCATAGAATTTCGATTTTTCACATCCAATATTTTCATAATGTACAGTAAATAATTTCTAAAGCGTCTAAATAAATTTTATTTCAAACAAATGTGTATACAATCTACTAGAAAATAATGCGTATCGTATTCTCATTTGAAAGAAAAACGTTGGAAATAATCGTTTAGTTTAAAACGGGGAATGGGTAAGCTTAGCCACTTTTATTCAACGTGTCGCTTTTGCTAATATGATTGAGATTATTTGTCAAGACACAATTGATGCTTGATATAGACTGTTTGTAAAATTAAGCAAAACTAACTCGACCAAACAAAGGATTGAATGAGCTATAGAAATAAAAAAAAATGTATTTAAGGACGAAAGAGAGAATGAATGTTAACAACTGTCAATGTTCTTATATAAAAAAAAAGTTTTAAATTAACATTGTTTTACAAAAACTACTTGTCTTTGTTTTAAGAATTAATCCTGGCATTCTGTAAAAAAAGTTACAAAACGAAAAAACCACACGATCACGCACGAACACGCACGGTAAAAAACGCAAACCAATTTTCCTGATACACGCACGATCCCGCACGTTACACGAACGATCACCCACGTTACACGAACGATTTAACACGATCGGCTTGTCAACAATAACGTTGTTACCACTGTAGACAAGTTCGCAGACGATACATCTTTTATTCGAGGTGGTCTTCCCCTAACGTTTAATGGTTTTCTAAGAGAATTAGACTTCTTTGAAAATATATCTGGTCTACCAATTGATTTCCAAAAAATGGTGTAGATGGGGAACAAACAATTTATTTTCTAAAGATGTTTTTTATCCTATTTGATGGAAGCAAGACTGACACAACACAACATTTGACCTTCTCGGAATGAAATTTTCAATTGATCTTGGGGGAATGATTGAGCTAAACTACACTCAGACATTATAAGAAATCAATATAACAGTAGATCAATGAAAACATTAAAAAGATAAATCCGATATTATAATAATATTAGTTTTTTATGTTTTCATTGATCTACAATTTTATTGACTTCTTATAATGTCTGAGTGTACTTTAGCTCGGTTATTCCTCATCTATACCACTTTTTATTCAGATAAATAATTCTTCAGCATTTTAAACAAAATATTCTGGAATATGGTTTATGCTAATTAGTGATCTATTTGACTTTCTAAGCTTAGACATATTAAATAACATGAAATGTAATCGGATATGCAGGTTTAAAATAGCAATTTAATGTATAACATTCGAATTGCAAATAAAAGAGAACCAATAATGTCGTATATTAGATGTAGAGGTCTTGGAGATAATTTTACCGACTTAGAATAAAATAGGATTAACTTTTTCTGCTTTGAAGCGGTTCAAGAAATTAAACTCGACTGGCTCCAATTTGCAAATTTTACGGAAGATTGTACCTGCAAATCACTATCTGCACAAGTTAAAATTAACTGATTCTCCCTTATGTATCTTCTATAATACAGAAATTGAAACAATTGATCATTTTTTTTTGTGAATTTTTTTTCTGTAAAAGAACTATGGTGTTATATTGAAGGATGGTTCCTAAGGTACTTCACTACACCTCACTAGAGTTATACTTTTTAAGACACTTCATCACAAGATGGCGATTTACATGTTTTGTTAAACTGTTTGTTTCAATCGATTCAGATGTTTATCATCATAGGTCAGTGGTTAAAGTATCAGGCTTGTGAAGCGCACATCATGAGTTCGAATCCGCCTGAGCATTTGTTTACGTTTACTGAATGACATTTTTGAAAATATCATTTTTTATCCAGAATTGAACATTTTTTTTCGCCTATGTGACATATATACTTCTTTTCCATCATGCTTTCTATGATAATTAAGTAATTTTCTGCTAATTTGAGAAAATATTTCAAAGTGTAGTGAGGCACCCTAAATAAATATTTGTTATTGACAAACTGTAGATACTTAGCGTATTAAATAGACTGGCAAACAATTTGCGAGAAGATGTTACATATTTTATGGCATTTGTGATGGTATAAACAATATTTGTTCTCATGAGTTTTTGTTTACTCTGGGGTTTTTTTTTTCAAAAACGTTCAATTAACTTTTTTGTCGCAAAATCTAAAACTTTTGTGGGGGCATCCGCCAGTAGTGTGTATTAAAGTTTGTTCAAATCATGAAATTCTGAAATAATTTGCAACAATGGAGGGTCGAATTTGTATATAGAAACACATTAAGAAAATAATAATCTTTCCTAAAACCAACTGGCGAGGTATGCTATAACTTGTGTGGAAGCGTTCTCAGTTGATTTAGATTAACGTTTGCTCAAATTATGATCACAAGGGGTAGGTTTGGATCATATTGTGAGAAAGCCAATTTTTTATATAACACATGGAATAAATCCTTCAAACTCTTCCGAAAAAGAATCAGACAGAAAACTGAAACTTGTGTTAAGCAGAATAAAGTTTGTTCAAACTACGATTCTCAGGAAAAAGTATGCGGCCGCAAAAAAAGGGGGGGGGGTAAATAGGAATGGAGTTTTTTTTTCAGAAGGATCTGTTGTAAAGTTATTTTGATGAATTAATTGATGAATATTTTCTTTTCTCTGTGTTGAAACGTATATGCATCTTTATTTGAATTCATATTAGACATTTAATATATTTAGGAAGTAAACTATTTTTTTACTCTTGTAGAAAGTCTGCAGAAACCTGTCCTGTTTTGACGGAAAACACTTACAAAACAAGACCTGCGTCTCGTATTTCAAGATGACGACAAATTTGCGTTATACTCTAGCCGTTAAAATCACGTTTACTACCCTTGCATATGTAAATGCTACAGTTAAACAAACACTGGAAGTATTTAAGAATCACATCAAAAACTTTGTAAATGCTACTTGCAAAAATCCAAAGATAGAAAAAATAATTCTGTTGCATCATGACAGCTGCAATACTGTAATTTCGAGTCAGGCTGAGGTGTCTCTTTTTTTCACATTTTTTGTAAATAGCAGTGTTAATCGCGATGAGATAGAAGAACAATTAAACATGTTCACAAGTGCATCTGCAAATTGGGACCTATTGGAAACAATTACTTTAAATGTTACAGTATCAAGGAGTGAATATGCACTTCTTCTGCCACTGCTTATGTGGAAACTCGATAAAAGGACTCATTGTTTTGTTCAAGAAGAACGACCGGAACTAGGGCCAACTGAATTCCTTAATGTTGTTGTGAGCCCACTGTTGATTTGTCAAAGCCTTATTTTAAAAGATTACGAATTTGGTGTTGATTGGACTAGCATACGCGACGAGTATGTTTATAAGGGTTTACAATTTTCATCATCTCAATTCGATATATACAACGATGGTTTCAGAGTTTGCAAAACGGATATTGCTGTGTATGTAAGCAAAATGAGAGAAATAAGTTTAGGTTTCGAAAATATTTTCTTTACCATGTTTAACAAAACCTTATCTACATTTACCATTGTTTGCAACTGCTTTTCTTTATCATTTTTGTTATTGACGCTTATAACTTACAGCATGTTTCCGGAGATGAGAACTCTGTCTGGTGTTAATAATATGCTTTTGGTATTTTTTCTAATGCTAGCTCAAGGGATTGGGTTGATTACAACAATATTACGTAATCCATTTTACAAAATCATTGCGTCTACATTGAATCATATTGTCTGGCTAGCGACATTTTTCTGGATTCAAGGTTGTTCTTTTCAGATGTTTCGAATATTTCGACAAAACATAGTCCAAGAAATAACGAACACATCTATTGCAAAAACAGTCATAAAATGTACCATATATGCAATTGGATTATCAGTACTTATTGTAGTATTAAACATAGCTATACCATTAATCTTACTTGATGAGATTTTCGTGAGTTATGATAAAACTCTGTTTTTGACATACAAAACTGAGTTTATTGTCACACTGTTTGGTCCACTGATTTTTGTTTTGATAACAAGTGTTACCTTTTATTTTTGTACAGCCCTCAGACTTGAAGAACCAAGGAAAGACGAAACATCCAAAACTCTTATGAAACAAATGTCCTTTTTCCCAAAGTTACTGCTCTTGTCTTTTGGATTTTGGTTGATGAAGGTTTTAGACACCTTGATAGATGTTGCTAGTTTCATGTACATTGCAGATATATTCAGCGGTCTACATGGTATGCTCATCTTTTATTGCTTTATATTCAATGGTAAAGTATGGGAAGCGCTCACATCTTTCTGCAGAAAGGTTAAATAGTTTGCAATCAGTCAAACGTGATGTCATCTAAATCCATTACATTAAGAATTTCTCTGAAACATTCTATCATAAATATAAAAGAGTTTACTTCCCTAAGGTTAGGTTTGAAGTCAAGGTTAGTCGCATGTTTACCCTATAAAAAATCTCACGAGAAAACATACACTAAACATTTGTCAAATCGTTCTTAAGAATTTACTGTTAATTTTATAAATTTTTTATCAGATTTGCCTACGCTACTTTTATGCAATACCGCCTTGATCGTGATATTGTTGATGATGCTGTTTTGATGCATTTCTAATGAAATTTCAAGGAAAATGCGCATTTTTTCAAAATAAAATTATTTTGAGAAATTGCTTATAATTTTTAAATAATTAAGACAAATCTACCAACTTTTTTTGTGCGTAATGAATACGTGATTTAAAAGAATTGGTATGTTAAAATAATAATATATTTTATCGCTAAATTTTTAGCTATTTTACTTCTATTTCGTGTGACGTGTTTTCGTATTTTGACGTCATGAGTAGGTCGTCATTTTTTAAAACTACTTTCACATTTTTAGTGATAGTAATCACTCAAAAATAGACTGCTTAGCTAGCATTTCTAAAAAAAAAAAAGAAATTTTGAAGCATATAAAAATATGAAAGAAAATTTATAAAAAAAAAAAAAGCATAGTTTTGCATATTATGAATTCGAAATCAAAAAGAGGACTCAGCCTCCTGTGTTCCTCCGGAATGTATTCACCTGTAAATTACAATGATTATTCAATTTTGTTTTTGTATTCTAAGACATTTTCTAAAGTTGATCCGTTAAGTTGGTATTTAAATATTTAAGAAATGAATTTAATAATTTTTCTATTGATCGACGTATTAAAGGAAAGATTGACCGGAAAACTTCATCAATGCCCGTAGGATATTTTGATATATAAAGTTAAGAGGAAATGGTGCAGCAAATTTGTAAGCATAAGCAAGAGTATCCGGTTCCCCATATTTTCTGGGTCGAAATATTAAAGTTAATATAACTAGTCTCAATTTGTCTTTAAACTAGAAAACAGATGATATTCGTAAACTTTTTTCTTTTATTTTGCTTTTCAAAATTTCACAACCAATTTAAAAAAAAATATTTTCCCGACTTTGCTCTTCTATTTTTATTGGTCAAAATTGCTAATATATAATAACTATTAGTGATTTTACTGTGTTTTTTTTTAATTATTACCAAAGCAGAGAACCACTCTAGTTTTACAGACCCACCTCTTTCTCTCTTTCTCTGTCTCTCTCTTTAACATAAAAGTTTAAGACTAAAGTTTTGTAATATTTTGGCCAATAACACACCTTCTTTATTTAACACTCAAACGATTCGATTATAAAATAGAGATATTTCAAAGGAATTCTGATGTTTTTGTTGTGAGCTGTATATATTGTCAATTTAGAAAAAAAAAACATTTTTTAACATAATATTGTCTACTATGAATCGATGCTTGGCTAATTGTCTCCACGTCTTCGTTGTGCATTATCTTGTGATTAAATTGTTTGCAATTCTAAATTATCTAGATGTAACATGTGATGTATGTTAATTTTGATATGTTCGTTTTACAGCTTACATGTTTTAAAAGAATTGAATTAAAATGAATAAAACATAAATCAGCTAAATCAGATGTATCTTAATCATTGATCAAGATTTTTTGTATGAAAATTGCATTTAAATGGTTTGACCTTGAAATAGTGTGTACAACATTTTGATCTTTTTTACGTACGTTCATTTGCTGAGATGTATAGTACATGTACACCTATATTTTCCCGTTCTTATCTTATTGTCATATTATATTATGTTGTGTATTACATTCTATATTTAAATGTGAAATAAAAGTGATCCCTCAATTAATTAAAGTTCATAGTTCTCAATTATCCTGATTGATTAAAAAGAAGAAGTAGTGGTAATAGATGAAATACGCCACATATACTGCAAATGTTATATACAGGGTTTTGAAAATATTTGTAGAATGAGCTATAAACGAGGGATGAGAGATAAAGTTCACATGCTAGTTTAAAACATCACCATGCATGTCATAGAACTTTGCAATGATAAGAACACAATAGATATTCCGAATATACAACCAAGGTAGTTTTTTTTTAATATATTCTCAGTACAATACACTTATTTCTATGTTAGTTTCCTGATAAAATTTTGCGGGTTTATTTTGTAGAAGTATTTGTAGGCACATTTTGTGCGCAGTTGCATCATAAACAATAAATATCAAGTACATACAAAATTAAAAAGCACACCACCCTGACCCCCCCCCCCCCCCTTAAATAATGTTCAGATAAACACATTTTCATTTATGTGTATTCCAAAAAAGAAAATCAGGAGTGAGAAATATTTTTAAAACGCATTTAATTCCATTTTCAATTTTTCTTATTTTGGTGCTTTCATTAATCATTTTTTTTCACAGTTGATATCCTCTGTCAATTTGTCTAACCTACTAAAGCAATTGATTCGAAAAAAAAAATTAGAAAAAGAATTATATCAATATTAAGGAGCATAAATACCATATGACTGTTTTTCGTTCTCGACGGTTAAACTCTTTGGCTATTATAAACAAGGAATCTGTGTTTAACAATGAAATTCAGAATCTCTCTTTGTAGAATATATATGCATGTATAAATATTTTCACCTCATTTGCATATGACTTTAAAATTCCCATTTATCTATTGGCCATTAAACATTTGTTAAAATGCTTAAATATGACAGTTTCTTTTGATATTAATTTATAACAAAGCTAAGAACTTTAGAAAGCTTCAAGTCAAGATCAGAAAAAAACGTCTTTTGAAGTGCCAGAGTAGTTATGAAGTTACAACAATGTTGGCAAAATTTATCTCCGTACCTTTGGGTTGTTGAACAATCAAGTTGAAAATTACAGTCTTGTCATTTTAGTTTTAGTTACCTTTAAAGCAATTCGAATACTATGCTTTATTTGATACATGAAAAGGTCAATTTCACAATGAATATTGTTTATGATAATTACATTGTGGTTGATATCTATAATAAGTTTATTGTTTTTTTAACAATATTCTGATTTATTGGTTAAATATATCATAGATTTTAATCACAGTTCTTTATCATATTCTGTTTTTTTTTAGAATAAAGAATTGGTTCGAGTAAGCTATTGGTAACAAGCATCATCGACAGAATTATCAAAAAGTACATTAAAATAAAGGCTCCTTTCATTGATTTGCAGTTGAAATCAATATTTATTAATATTGATAATTAATAATTATTAATATGATAATAAGCAGTCTAAGAGTAGAAGAATGACATTTGCTAATATCAGATCCTGCATGCAAGATATGTTTGGACAACAGTTAAAAACAACTTACGATAACATTTATTAGTTTCAGATATGTTCAGATAATCTCATTTTAATGAAACGAACAACTTAATATTGACAATATCTTACACCATATATTCTACATGTACATGTAAGCGCAGCATATTGAATGCGACTTGATGTTTTGATAATCAACGACTTAATGACATCAATATGTTACATAGAATTAAATGTCAGCATAAAATCGATAATGTCCACATGCTTTATGTGTGGCAAGTATGTTGATTTGAAACTTTAATGTGAATATGCATTATAAAAATATTAACATGTGAACTTTTGATGTCAGCAGCAGAGGTGAGTATGTTTACATAAAACATTTGTGCATATATAAATCCAATTTTTACTTAACTATCTCTCAAGTTGATATATTTACAAACTTTTTTTTTTATTCATAAAAATTAACCCCTATTGCATTCGCAATTTTATGTATGTCAACAAACTTTATTATTCAAGTCTTCAAGATTAGTATTTCCTTAAAATCAAGTGATATAACTATTAGAAAAATTTGTTAGAGCTAAAGAATTATTTCAACGTTTATTTCAGCGAAACTTGACATGAAAACAGTTAGGTTTATCTTCAAAATGACGAACTCAATTGTATTGCGCAAGGTCACAATAACCACATAACACAACGTTGCATTATCGGTTTTTTTATCTTTCAAAAATCAGTGCGGGTCATATATGGGACTGTCTCAAAGGCTTCATGATATAAATCAAATCGTATCAGATAAATTGAACATCTATAATTGTGTGATTTTATGTTTGCTTTATCCATAAATTTGTTCCCCCTAATATTAAACAAGTATGACACACAAAACATATTGTGGTTTCATTAGTTTTCGTAGGTATCAATTTCGGGGGATTCAATAAAAATCACATGTTTAAGGATACGTACATTCGTGGCCGATGATCTTATTAATACAAAATGTTAGTACAAATTACACCTCAATAAATATTTGATTTTGTGAATCAACTTACAATGAAATGCATGAAAATTTGTATTCCACGAATACTGATGAAACCACAGAAGTACAGTATACATATACACTTTTATTATACCTCTGCATTTTTTTCTATGTAAAATTACAATGAATAAACATGCTATTCTATCCCACCGTGAATTAGTTTCTGTGCTATCTTGCCCATGGTGAATAGTCACCGAAACTAATCACCGGCGCCATTCGACTTCCATCGTTTTTAAACTCGGAACACCTCTGACGTAACCCGATCGCTACATTAAATTCAAAGTCCGGTAACTCTACTTTGTTTATCATCAAGAAATTCTGCATCGCCGACAAATCAAGTTTTCTTCGGTATAATAAAATACCTATTTACTGACTATTCTGACGTCAATTCTATTGTCTCCCTTAAGGATGACGTTTACTCAGAATGAAAAAAAATTCCACTGATGATAATGAAAAACCAACTATTGTGTGTTATAGACCTTTTATTGTAATGTTTTTTTTTTCATTTTCAAAAAAGTAGGTCAATGACCTACTTTTTTAGTTAATGGCCATTGTATATTTTTGGAAAATTAAAGGAAGATCACTTAAAATTTTACACTATGATTGAGATTTTCTTAAATGTGAAAATAATACAAATTGCTCAACACTTTTGAAAATGAAATACAATTTATGAATGGCAGTGACACTAAATACATACAAAGCATTAAATTTTTCTTCACAATTTTTATAAATATTCCAGTCCGAATTTCCTCTATCACTTTTCAAATTCCTACCCATTTTGATCCAATTTTACAAAAAATTGAATGATGATAATACAAAAACATTTATAGTATTAAACTAATTATATTGATCTTATTCTGTTGGCATATAATTTATATGAGGTCAATGATCAAAATTTTGAGATATGGTGTCTTTTCTCGTTTTAAAGCATATTTCAATATTTTTTAAATTCATTCCATACGGTTATTATAATGAATAAATGAGGTAAAACTACCAGAAAATATGCAAAATTATATAGACTAAAATATAAAATCTTAACTTTTAATATTAGAGTACTTCCAAAAATGTTTTAGCAGAAAAAAAAATCTGCAAATTTTTGTCCGAATTTCCTCTGTTTGGCTAAAGGACTATTTTTGTTTTGGCATAATTCCGTAATATAGTGGAAATATCGAATGTTATGTCAATAATAATTCATTTCACAGATACTTTTTGTGTTAAGAACAAATTTTACTCATGACATTGAACTTTATAACAATCCGAATTCGAGAACTCAAACCCTGAGTAAACAACACCCTTAACAGCAACTACTTAACTCGGCTTTTCCTCGTGAAATGGCTGTTGTATTGGGGGACAATAAACTTGCTATCCTCTATTTCTTGCGAAAATTTATTGTTACTCATTTAAACTTTATTTAAAGAAACTGACAGGATTGAAATCAACACGCTCCGTTTATCGATTGGTCGAAACCTTCACAAACCTAAGAAAAAACAAGGACTGCATGAAATGATCACAATATGTCAGACTCAAATTTCCATTGAAGACGGTGATTGTTTCCTTTACCGCAGGTACTGACGTATATTGACAAAACTTTAGTTATTTTTTCTTACTTTTTACGATCAGATTAATTTGTTAAAAGAAATAAACATGAACAATTAAATCTTTTCTTTGATGATTCAAACGGGTAATTTAGGTAGCGATGTGACAACGTACTTTGAAACAAATTACGAACTTTGAAAATTTTTACATATTTGTATTTGATGCCACGGTTCCTTCCCAAAAAAAATTATGAGGAAAAAGCGATTGACATGTCAGTTTTAAATTTAGTGCAGAATGGCAATATAAGATACTCTGTAGTGCCGAAAAAAGAGTATAGCCTCAAGTTTTGGTATAAATTTTTGTTAAGCTGTGTGCGTAGATTTAAAAAAAAAATTTAGGAAAAATGTTGAAGACTTTTAATCGCAGTATCTAACGTCTTTAAAAATAAATATAAGTGAAAGCTAATGGTAAGGTTACCTATATAAATATATTTTACAGTTTAGACCGTTAAAGTCTGTAAAGTTCGTGCTCTCAGTGAAGCAAAGATTCCAATAAATTACGAAACAACAAAAGTACAACCTGCGATAATAATTTTCTTCTTGAATTGAAACTAACATCTATTTATCAAGGCAACTAATTTAAAGCAGTGCCTTTTAAATATTTATCACAAAAAGCCTCATTATTCTACTTTATGTCAATCCATCATATAAATACAGAAAATTTTTTTCCAGCTATTCATTTCTATTATTTTTTATAGTTTATATTAAAAAAAACTGTTAATGATACGGTAGTTGAAAACTTTATTGCACTTCAGTTTTAAATCAATAATACATGTAATTCTACTAGGTACATTATTCAAAGGGAGAATTGTGGGATGACATTAGGCCTAAGAAAAGAAAGTGTTTGTTTCCGCTTTCCCGACCGACCCTAGCTTTTACCTCCCGACTCAAAACTTTTTTAAAGGATTTTTGATGGAAAATCTTTTATTTTCGTTTTTATCCAATTTGGAAAAAAATTACCCAAAATTTTGGTCACAAAAACGCTTGAAGCAGTTACTCCTCAAATCATTGTTACTCAAACGTTTTGTTTCAAAATGGCTGTATGTTTCCATGTGTTGTAGATTTTAATAATGCGCTCATCGTTGGCAGAGAAAATATCTGATATATAATATCATTTTTGTGTTTTCTTAAGACCAGCTTAATAGTCAGGAATAATATTGAAAGTATTTCTCATTTTTTACCATTCAACAGTGTCAGTATCTAACCAGGAATTAAGTTTTAGCGCGTAAAAAGATTATAAGGGACATCCATGGGTGGAAATGAATGGTCATTTGATGATAATTGCATAAAGAAAGAAAAGTACAGAAAACGACAGTGTTAAACAGAATATGGCAAAAGTACAGAGGATGAAAGTATTAAACAGGTAGGGTGCTTACAAATGCTTAAAGAATATGAAAATGGTCTCTGAGAGTGACAAGAGCGTACAAATGATATAAGTGACATACAGGGAATGACAAGGGCGTACAGAAAATGGCGATGACATACGAGTTAAAAAGGACCTAAGGAAAAGTGACACACAGGTGTTGATAAGAGTGTACAGATGATGACAATGACAAACGTGGGTTGCAAAAAGCATATAAAAGCTAACACTGACACACAGGGGTAATAATATCCAACAGATAGGCGTGATTAAAATCAACACGGCTCTGATGTGAAGATGATATTTGTGAACGAACTTGCATTTGTAATAAATTTGTGTTTAAAAATGATAATTATATTCTTGAAACAAATAAAGACCTATATCCAAGTGTTTACATGCTTCATTGTCAACCTTCAAAGGTTCTTTAATTAAAAACTATTGCAAGAGGCTTTAAAATAAATGAAAATAAGATATGTAAACTTAAGGTAAAATGAATCTGATCTGATTAAAGTAGAGTTGGCTGGAAAAAACTGGTGCTGGGAATTTCAAGCGAAAATACTGGTATTCCCTTAACTGGGAAATATTGGATTTCGCTAGAGTACCCATTTTTTTAAACTGTTTGTTTTATTCATTGTAAAACATTTCTTTAGGATATAAAATATTAATAGTAAGCATAAAAACACTATTCAGTATGTTTTTAATTAAATTCAGTATTTTAAGTCTTTACTTTAACAGATCTTCTTATTCCTTATAGCATCCTCCAGCAGAATACATTTTTTAGTCCAGCCATTCAGTTAGATCTATGTGTATTTATGAACATGTTTATAAAGGAATTTATGTGATCGAAATACTTACATTTTTATGCATTAGGGTTTTACTTTGTAACAATTAATTGTTCATATTAGTATGAGGATTCAAAGAGTCTTTTAGGATTTTCATACTCATCTCGATATGAGCATTTTCGGGCTATTAGCCAGATCCTAATTAATATATCAAATTTGGCTCCAAATCGGTTTGCTTCGAAAGTCTGTTTGAGTTGAGTGGATAACTTCCTTTTGTAAAAGATGTGGGATATTTTTGGGGCCCCACCTTCTGCTGCATTAATGATAATTTACTAAATGTATGCAGTCTCATATTTTCATGTTTATATTCAGTATATCTTCATCTGACATTTTTAATAAATGCTTTTCACAATGATTTTTTAATCAAAGTAGCAGAAGAACAGAGTTGCAAATGTGGTTCAGGTTCTATTCAACAGTAATAGTAATGTAGGGTTTACCAGAATTTAAGAGCACAAAATATAATTCTTTGATCCTAATAATTACTTTTGGTGTTATAAGCAACAATTTATGATCATACATGTTGTTTTAGAAAAGATTTGACTTCTGACAGTGCTGTGTTCCTGTTTTAAGGAGATATTCTTTTTGAGTTGGGCCAGTTTACCTTTTTTACGGTAGTGTGCATACTGAGCAAGTGGCATAGTTAAACAACATTTTTGGCGTCCATTTCTCATCCATATCAAACAAAGAATAATTTTAATAATTTCATAGATTGCATCTTTGCCTGTTTAAAGTCTAAAAACAGAATACAGCGAATCGTGTATGATTATTCATACGTATATACATTAAGAGATAAGCAAAATTTGTTAAATTAAAAACAATTATAGAATGTCCTCACTTTGCTATTTATAATCCTAAAGATCAAATTAGTGTCTACATCCTAACAGATGAAGTACTATGTAGTTTTACTTGGATTCCCAGTATTTCATCAAATACCAGTAACTCTCCAGAAATACTAGTATTTCTCACCATCCTTGGAAATGTGTGTTTCTTATTATTTTGCCAACCCTGAATTCAGAGATATCAGACCAGAGGAATTTTTTGAATACATCTACTGGTAATTTAATTCAATGAAAACCCATCGCAACCTTTACTAATTCACTTTACTAGACGTTGATAATAATTAAGATTGAAAGAATTTATCTGTCATTGAATGTAATTGATGCATTACATTTCTTTTTCATAATTAGTTATTACCATCTTCTTATTTGCACTGAATACATTTTTTGCTTTATTACACGTCGTGTTTACCAATTTTCTTGTATTTGCGATATCAGATTACCAATTACGATTTCATTATGTGTCATTTATTGAATTTTAGTAATTGAAATTAAGATTCTACGATAAACTTACTAAGCATGATTGAATTTGCAAAACAATATACTAATAACTTTAAGCTTTATTAGGTTTTACAGAAAATTGTAAACCTTTAATATTCTTCCTTTTTCTTTCATAACATGAGGATCATTATTAAAATCTAATCCAATTAGTCATCAAATAAAAGAAAGTCCATCATATTTCGTCTCGGAAATAATTGGATGTTAGATAACTTTAAAACTGGTATAAATCTTTTATGATTTATAGAACAGAGGGAGAGGGGAGTTCAATACATGTACGTGAATAAGTCAAATCAGCGAAAATAGCATGTACATTTTGGTAAATATTATGAAGCAGAATCTAATTCGTGTTCTGCTTAGATTTTGATTGCTTATTAGAAATGCCCAATGGAAGCAATATAAACATTAAAAAATGGGAAAATAGATATTAACCAAAATCGTAACCATGTCCTTCCAGAAAGTTTTCCGAGTGTTTGAAGCCTTCTCAAGAGATTTTTGACCATGTACCAACCAAGTTAATGTCTTGTTAATCTTTTGAAAATTGCTATTTATTATTACTTAATATATTGGCGCTTGAGAGAGTTAAAAAAGTTAAGGTAAAAAAAATGAAAAAAAAGAAAAGAAACAATTACAGTATCATGAAATGTTTTTAGAACTGTAAGAGTGTCAAAATTGTCAACTGATCGTTGTTATGTCATAAAATATGACTTTCTCACCGCTTAAAAGTTAACACAAATTGGGAGTTGTTTATTATTATTATTATTATTATTATTTGTAAGTTAATTCTAATGTAATTTTCTTTAATGTTCTATGCGGGGATAAAAATGCCTGGCCAAATGGTATTTCTTAAGAATTAGTTTTCTATTAATGTCAATGAAGGAATACCCAAAATGAGACTGTCCTAACCCAATAATCTTAATAAAATCACATCCACAATTCTGGGAGATGTTTCCACACAAGTTTCATAATTCCTGGGCCAATATTTAAAAACAAACCATTTACTATGTTCGCGCGTACAAAATTCAATTTTTTCACATTGTTGTTATATCCTTTCCCTGTAGCGCATGTTTTTAAGTACCTGATGATTTCACACAATTTCAAAAGTTCATGTGTTAATGATTGAACAGATTTTTCTTTAAACATCAATAATTTTCAAAAGTTTTAAAATATCTTCATTTATATTACCTCGCTTCAGCGAGACTTATGCTTTTAAGACACGAAGTCACAAGACTGCAATTATAATCTATTGTAAATGCTTAACAAATCGAAAATTCCTATCAGTAGTGTCTTGTTAAGTTATCATTTCTAATGAAGACGTTATTCTTCTTGAATTGAAACTACATGTAACATCTATTTATCTAGGCAACTAATTTAAAAGCAGTGCCTTTTAAATACTAATATTTATTATTAAAAACGTCATTATTCTACATGTACTTTATGTCCAAGGTTATTTTCAATCCATCACATTAGTACAGAAAAAAGCTTTTTCAGCTATTAATTTCCATTTTTTATAGCTTGTATTTATAAAAGGAACTGTTAATAATACGGTAGTTGAAAACTTTATTGCACTTCAGTTTTAAATCAATAATACATGTAATTCTACTAGGTACATTGATAAAAGGAGAATTGTGGGATGACATTAGTATACCAGGAATTAAGTTTAAGAGCGTACAGAGATTATAAGGGACATTCATGGGTGGAAATGAGTGTTTATTTGATGATAATGGCATATAGAAAGAAAAGAACAGAAAACGACCGTGTTATACAGGATATGGCAAAAGTACAGAGGATGAAAGTATTAAACAGGTAGGGTGATTTCAAATGCTTAAAGAATATGAGAATGGTCTCTGAGAGTGACAAGAGCGTATAAATGATATAAGTGACATACAGGGAATGACATGGTCGTACAGAAAATGGCGATGATATACGAGTTAAAAAGGACTTAAGGAAAAATGACACACAGGTGTTGATAAAAATGTACAGATGATGACAATGACAAACATGGGTTGACAAGAGCGTATAAAAGCTAACACTGACACACAGGGGTATTAATATCCAACAGATAGGCGAGATTAAAAACACGGTTCTGTTGTGTATATGGTATTTGTGAACGTATTTACAAATTTTAATTGAATATTTTGTCCTGAATTTTTATCTTTACTTCAAACATCTCTAATCATTGTTCCAAACTTCCCTCATATCAGCAAAAAATTATGTTATAATTGGATAAGATTTAAAATATCTATAATTCTAAAGAAGACCTAGGGTAGTTTGTAATGGGAATGCATTGTAATCAATTTATTTTTGAAAGTTATCGGGTATAATGTGTAATGCGCCCATTTGTCAATAACAGTAATTGTAATGTCATGCTTTACTTTCTTCAAATTTTTATTAATGACAAATACTTTTTAATGATATTAAATTATACATAGCCTTCTTATTAGTTTAATGAAATAATTTAAAACATTTTATTTGTGAATTTGCATTTGTAATAAATTTTTGTTTCAAAAATTATAAATTTATTCTTGAAATAATAAAGAACTATTTCTATAAGTTAACATGAAGCTAGTTATTGTCAACCTTCAAAGATTCTTTAATTAAAAAATATTGTAAGAAGTAATGAAATCAATGAAAAAGAAGATTTGTAAACCTAAGGTAAAATGAATCTGATCTGATTAAAACAGAGTTGGTTGGAAAATACTGGTGCTTGGAATTTTAAGCGAAAATTCCGGTATTCCCTAATTGAGAAATATTGGATTTCGCTAGATGACCCATTTTCTAAAATGTTGTTTGTTACATTAATTTTAAAACATTTCTTTACGAAAAAAAATATTAATAGTAAGAATAAAAACACAATTTAGTATGTTTTGAATTTAATGTCAGTATTTTACATCTTTATTTTAACAGATCCTCTTATTCCTTATAGCATCCTCCAGCAGAATACAAGTTTTTTGTCTAGCCATTCAGTTAGATCTATGTGTATTTATGTACATGTATAAAAAGAAATTTATGTGATCGATATATTTACAGTTTTATGTATTATATTTTTACTCTGTTACAATTAACTGTTCATATTAGTATGAGGATTTTTAGGGTCTTTTAGGGTTTTCATATTCATTCCGCTATGAGCATTTTCAGGCTGTTAGCCGGTGTAATGAAGAATAATGACCCCCGTAGAATAATGACCGGGGTCATTTTTCTACGTAGAATAATGACCCCCCTAGCTGAAGAATAATTGGATTTTTCTGAAGAAAAACGACCCAGGGCTTATTTTTCTTCACGTTAAACATGAAGAAAAATGACCCCCATAAAAAATGACCCCCCCCCCCCCCCGTAAACATGAATAGAAATTGGTTACCCCGTATCCAAGATATGACTTTGAAATTACTTAATTTTTCACTCTGTTCAACTGATTTTGAAGTTATAAACACAGAACTTGTAAATAAATCGCTGTATACAGTTTTTCATATCCGTAGCAAGTACGCGCAAAACACTCTGACATTGCCACAAATTGATTGTTAACAGTTACGTTACTTCTCTCGTCGACATACGGTGGGAAATGACGCAAATAAAAAAAAATCCATACAAAATGAGAATATTGTGTGATAATTAACGAACAATAATCATGAAAGAATAACTGTTGTAATGATATAAGCAATATTCATTGGTGAATGAATTGTCAATCGAAGAATGATACATGTAGATATCTTGATGGAAAAAGACAAAGGGGGCAGGTAACGTAGGAATATGAATATATACTTCTGATTTACATTTCTTGGGGAAAGGGATTTTAGATAAAATCATTCTTCGTTAGTTTTGTTTTCTTCTACGTAATACAGGAACATCAATATTCTAAACATTTGTTGTAATGTTGTTTTGTGATCACGAATACTTTATTCTTTTAGAGCAAATTTGTGAAGAGTACCTGACTATAGTAAATCTTAATAGATAATAAACACTGATCGATTATAAAAAGAAAAGATTGTTTCTATAAGCGTTGATAAGAGGTTAGGGCCCATGTTTATATCCCGCTTGATTTTGATCACACGATCTTTATTGTATAAAAAGTTACCAATGCTCAAACAAACTATTGAAGCATTAATCATCTTGATATTAACTAAACTTACTGAAGTATGCCGAGGATGAAGTAAAATATATTTTCTGTACGATTACGCTCAGTACTTTTACGATTTTCCTTACTGGCCATTAACCTCTACTGGCGTAATGGCTGCTGTCAGTGCCTATTAAGTTCAGCTTGGTTATAATGCCTAATAGCGGAGTAAATTTTTCATAATTTTGGTTTCATCATTAATTCCGGGTGATGAACTAGTAAACCCAGCAGTTTGTATTGTGGAAATCATCAATGCAAGTATAATTCATGAACAATATGAAGAATATAGAAGATGCGAAGGCGAAGCGCGAAGAAGCGAAAACGAAAGTGCTAAGTTGCGAAGGCGATGAAGTGATACTACTATCGCTTCTTCGCCTTTGCAACTTCACACTCTCGCCTTCGAATCTTCGCGCTTTCGCCTTTTTAGCTCACCGAGACGAAGTCAATGGGAGCATATGCTATACCCCCGGTGTCGGCGTCCGGAGCTGGTTAAAGTTTTAGTTGCAGCTCCTGTATCTAAGGTATTACTTGTCCTCTCTTCACCAAAATAACATGGATGATGCATCTGGGCCTACTGAATCTGGTTCCTAACTTTCAGATGCTGGAGGAGGTTAAGGTTTTTGGAGCAGGTTAAAGTTTGTGTTGCAGGTGCCCTCTAATGATTATATCTTAGTTACTACTGGTCCTAAATTCATTAAACTTGTATGGAGGTGCGTCTTATGAAACTGATGCACCTGATAGACCTAAATGCTGAATCTGAGCCGCAGGTTTCGGATGCTGGAGGAGGTTAAGATTTTAAGAGCTGGTTAAAGTTTTTGAGACAGGTGCCCTCTGATGATGATATCTTAGTTATTTCTTGTCCTAACTTCACCAGACTTCCATGGATGGTGCGTCTTATGATACTGATGCACCTGACGGGTTTGAATGCTGAATCTGAGCCATAGGTTTCGGATGCTGGATAATGTTAAGTTTTTTTTTTGGAACAGGTAACATGTTTAATAGATAATAGTACTATTTCAAACTTGCTTAGCTGATTAAACTGTAATATGAATGAATCGCAGATGTAACTTCAGATGCAGAGCTTGATCTCCATTATTAAGGATGCTCAAAATATATATCTTAGTTATTTCAGGTCCTAACTTCACCTAACCTGAATGGATGGTGTGTCTTATGATACAGATGCACCTGACAGGCATGGATGCTGAATCAGAGCCATAGGTTGGAGATGCTGGAGCAGGTAAAAGTTTTAATTGCTGGTGCCCTCTGATGATGATATCTTAGTTATTATTGGTCCTAACTTTACCAATCTTGCATGGATGGTGCGTCTTATGATACTGATGCACCTGACAGGCTTGAATGCTGAATCAGAGCCAAAGGATTATGTTTCTTGATGAGGTTTAGTTTTTTGGAACAGGTCACATGTTTTATAGATGATAGCTTGCATAGTTGATTTAACTATATTATAAATGAAACGCAGAGGTTGCTTTAGATGCAGAGCCTGATCTCCATTATGAAGGATGCTAGAGAAATCTCATACCTCACTCAAACCTGCTTAATAGATAGATGTGGTTGTTGTTAAATGACGTAACATGATTCCTATGATATAGCATTGTTTGATTTGAAACACTTTTGTTTAATAAGATACAATATAATACCATATGTTATATTGTAAAACGTTATATGATACGATGAAATATTGTATCAATTTTTTTGATATTTTATGATATGACGTTGTGTCATGATATTGTTATGTATAATATTGATTATTATGATACAATATTATATAATATTATATTGTATTATTTATTAATTGTTTAATCACATGATACTATTACATATGATATTGCAATATATAATGTTGCATCCTATGATCTTATATTGTATATTCTATGATATTGTATAATATAATATTGGTTTCTGTAATATAGAATTGTATAACATGAAATTGTATTTATGATATTAAAATATTATAAAATATCGTATCATACGGTATTGTATAATATGATATTGGTTTATATGATATGTTATCATATCACATGGAATTGTATTGTATAATATTCAAATACATATGATACCATATGTATAATGTGATTGTTTTATATAATATTTTACTTTATCCCATGATATTGTATCATTTATATGATACAATGTTGTATCAAATTATATTGTATAATATCATACAATATCATATTATGTATCAAATATGAAACAGTATCATACAATACAATATCATGCTATAATATTTACATTCACTTTCTTTCCCTCTATTAAATTGCATTGGTTGATTTGAATGATATTTACACACAACACAGAAGACCCAATCACCAACTCTTGTGCGTATGAATACATTTAGTATTCCTTCAGTATTTCTCGAAGAACAAGACCTGACTCTTCTCGCGACTTAAAACCGGATTCCCACCTGATATTATCTTTACGCTGATAAATATTTCATTGATGTAAATATATTTTGACAGTTAAATGAATTCAACTGATTAATTTCATATTTCGGCTGTTCCAGTGGCCATTCCGTTAATTTTGCATTACTCGTTGAATCAGACAGAGCTTTTTAAAAAAAATCATATTTGCGGGAAGGAAATACATGTTTAAAAAACGAAAATATAAGCATTGATTCATTATTTTTTGAAAGATGAGTGCAAAAAAAATTTCATAACGCGCTAGCGCGCGTTATACAATTTGTATGCACACACCGTTGCAGTTCTGAGACCACATCTTTCAAAAAATAATGATTCAATCCTTAATTATACAATATAATATCATATGTTTCAATATTATGATGTATTATTGCAATATGATATTGTTTCATAAAATACTATATTGTATTATGTTTTATGATATTCTATTATTTAATCAAATACAATTATAATGTATAACACATTACAATGCCATATCATACGTTACAATATCATATCACAATTTTTTACGGTATTTTATGGTAATATATGATATTTATTGTAAGTTTGATAGGATGCAGTTTAAATTTTATATTATTGTATTGATTAACATATGAACATATGATTATCATACAATTTTTTTAACAGATGATATACGATATTGTTTCAAAACAGAATCCATGAATATCCAAGATCATAAAGGATGGTTTTCATATAATAGGGTATGATAAAGGTGGTCTCATAAAGGTGATGCCTCATAAAGGTGATGCCTCGTCTCGGTGAGCTTTGTAATCTGTGATTTCCTTTGTTTTGTAATTGCGGAGCTCTCCATCGTTTAAGGGGTTTTGAGGCATATTTTGGATTTTTTTAAATAAAATTAATAAAAATAAATTATCCAGGGCAATAGGGTCCGAACTCCCTCTCCCGTTTTACTGCGTAAAATTAATAATATTGAATTTTCCGGAGGGTGGACCCCCTCTCCCCCTCTAGATCCATGCATGAGCAAGGGGTGTCGCATAATGAAATTAGAATGTTACTGTGTCGGTCCACGGTAAACAGACGGCTGGTAAGTGACAGGAGTCTAGAAGTGCATACGTACACATTGTGGCGGACATTAAATTTTGTGTGGAGTAGATAATGATTAGGCATAGCCAGCACTGGTAAACATATAAGTTACATGTACAAATTAAAATATTTATAAACATTCATAGTTTGCGCGATGGCCTAGCGCATGCGTACCAATAATTATAGCAAGGATTAATCGGAAAACCTTGGCGAGTACGGTGCCCGTATTAAAATCTATGTAATCGACCGAGACTTGCTGAATGCAATCAAAAAAGGCGAAGGCGAAAGTGCGAAGATGCGAAAGCCAGAGTGCAAGTTGGGAAGGAGCGATAGTAGTATCACACTTTAGGCATCACATCTTCGCGCTTCATCGTCGCACCTTCGCACTTTTGCTCCTTCGCCTTCGCACTATCGCCTTTGCAACTTAGGTCGAATTGGCCATATCGGAACACCATAGATATATGTAAATGTAATTGTTAAGATGAAAACCATACACCGATGCAATACGTCAATATCTTGTTATAACAGAAGGATTTTTATTTATATATCATACATCATATCATATATCATAAGATATACCCCTTTTTTCACTTTAAATTTATTTGAATATGCGTTATAATTTCTGGTACTTTCTGTAAACTGCAGCAGTAAAAATTACAATAGTGTAAAATCTATTTCACAAATAATAAAAAAATATACTGAAAAACTTTAATCTACAAGGGGGTCATTATTCTACAGGGGTCACTTTTCTTCATGTGGAGTGTGCTCATTTTTATGAAAATGACACTTATTCTTCAGGCAAAGGGGTCATTTTTCTACGTAGAATAATGACCGGGGGTCATTTTTCGGCGTAGAATAATGACCGGGGGGTCATTTTTCGGCGTAGAATAATGACCGGGGGGTCATTATTCTACGTAGAAAAATAACCCCTGGTCATTATTCTACGGGGGTCATTATTCTTCATTACACCGGATCCTAAATATATCAAACTTGGCTCCAAACAAGTGTGTTTCGGAAGTCTGTTTGAGTTGAGTGGATAACTTTCTCTTGTAAAAGGTGTGGGATATTTTTAGGGCCCAACCTTCTGCTGCATTATTGATAATTTACTAAAGGTATGCAGTTTCATATTTTCATGTTTATTTTCAGTATAACTCCATCTGACATTTTTAATTAATGCGTTTCGCATTGATTTTTTAATCAAAGTAGAGGCGGAACAGAGCTGCAAATGTGGTTCAGGCTATATTGAACAGTAATAGTAATGTAGGGTTCATCAGAATTTAAGAGCACATATCATAATTCTTTGATCATTTCATTATCCTAATAATTACTCTTGGTGCTACAAGCAACAATCAATTGATCATACATGTTGTTTTAGCAAAGATTTGACTTCTGGCAGTGCTGTGTTCCTGTTTTAGGGAGTTGTTGAGTTTGGCCAGTTCACCTTTTTTACGATATTTTGCATACTGAGCAAGTGGCATAGTTAAACAACATTTTTATTCCACATTTTTGGCGTCCATTTCTCATCCATATCAAACAAAGTTTCATTTTCATAATTGCAGAGATTGCAACTTTACCTGTTTAAAGTCTAAAAACAGAATACAGCGAATCATGTATGATTATTCATACGTATATACTTTAAGAGATAAGCAAAATTTGGTAAATCGAAAACAATTACAGACTGTCATCACTTTGCTATTTATAATCCTAAAGATCAGATTACTTTCTACATCCTAACGGATGAATTATGTAGTTGTGCTTGAATTCCCAGTATTTCATCAAATACCAGTAACTCTCCAGAAATACTAGTATTTCTCACCATCCTTAGAAATGTGTGTTTCTTATTATTTTGCCAACCGTAAATTAAGAAATATCAGACCAGAGGAATTTTTTGAATACATCTACTGGTAGGTCAATTCAATTAAAAGCCCGTCGCAAACTTTACTAATTCACTTTACTAGACATTTACCATAATTAAGATGGAAAACATTTATATGTCATTGAATGTAATTGATGCATTTCATTTAAACTAAATGACTCCAGATTTGAGATTTCGTCATAATAAATCCATTAGAAATTGTGAATAAAAACCCACATCCCAATTTAACGTATTTTGAATTTCCTCATTTGGTTTTTCTTTTTAACCCTATCTTTTCTTTATGAGTGTGTGATTTTGTTTTTCGTTTTCTTTTTCATAATAAGTTATAACCATCTTCTTATTTGCACTGAATATATATTTTTGCTATATTGCACGTGTTTTCTTGTTTTTGCGATGTCAGATTACCAATTAAGATTTCATTACATGTCAATTATTTGATTTTAGTAATTGAAATTAAGATTCGACTATAAACTTAATAAGCATTATTGAATTTGGAAAACAATATTCTAATAACTTTAAGCTTTATTAGGTTTTACAGAAAATTGTTAACTTTTAATATTCTTTCTTTTGGTTTCATAACATGGGGATCATTATTAAAACCTAATCCAATTAGTCATCAAATAAAAGAAAGTCGACCATATTTCGTCTCGGAAATAATTGGATGTTAGAAATTTTTTAAACTGATATAAATCTTTTATGATTTTATGATTTTATGAACAGAGGGAGAGGGGAGTTTCATACATGTACGTAAATAAGTCAAATCAGCGAAAATAGCACGTAAATTTTGGTAAATATCATGAAGCGAAATCTTATTCGTAATCTGCTTAGATTTTGATTGCTTACTAGAGGTGCCCAATTGAAGCAATATAAACATTAAAAAAGGGAAAATAAATTTTAACCAAAATCGTAACCATGTCCTGTCAGAAAGTTTTCGAAGTGTTTGAAGGCTTCTCAAAAGATTTTTGACCATGTACCAACCAAGTTTATGTCTTGTTAATCTTTTGAAAATTGTTATTTATTACTTAATATATTGGCGCTTGAGAGAGTTAAAAAAAAGTATTAAAAAAATTCAAACAAACAGAAACAAATACAGTATCATGAAATGTTTTTAGAACTGTAAGAGTGTCAAAATTGTCAACTGATCGTTGTTATGTCATAAAATATGAATAACCAAAATGAGACAGACCTTACCCAAATTATCTTAATAAAATCACATCTACAATTCAGGAGGATGTTTCGCCACAACTTTCATAATTCATGGGCCAATATTTAAAATCAAACCATTTACTCTGCTCTCGCATACAAAAATCATTTTTCTCACATTGTTGTTATATCCTTTCCCTGCTGCGCATATTATAAGTACCTGATGATTTCCCACAATTTCAAAAGTTCCTGCGTCAATAATTGAAAAGATTTTTCTTTAAATGTCAATAATTTTCAAAAGTTTTAAAATATCTTCACTTCGCTTCACCGAGACTTAATTTTTTAAGACACTAAGTAGTGGGTTGTTTTCTGCAGATCATGGGTTTGAATCCGCTTGCGGTTTTTGGTCCGATTTATTGAATTAAAATGTTGCAAATATATGTTGTTGTTTTTTATTTAAAATTGCAAATTTGTCCGCCTATTTGACCTTAATACTTCCTATTCAACATGAGATATATCAAATTCAAATAAATTTTTACTGATTTGAAAAACTATTTTAAGGTATAGTGAGCTACATTACAAATGCGGGGCTTTAAAAAAAGAAGCTTGCATTCACTTTATCAAAGAATGTTATGTGCTAAGTCGTTCTTGAAAAGGGTAAAAAATGTGAAAAGTCTTCAGAAAGAAGGAGAAAAGTCCTGACGCCGGATTCAAAGTTACCAGAATTGCATTATGGAATTTACAAATTAAAAAGGGCTAAACATAGTTATATTATGTAAGGATTCAGTCAAACACAGTCTTGCAAAATCAAAACGATTTCTCTGTGATCACAAGGAACATAATGGTTTTACCATTTGCCTTTTAATTTTACGCGTGAATAATAAAAAAAATCAACAAAGACTGAAAATTAGACTTATATAACAAGATGCTGCTTTATCCATAGAATCCATCGGGTATTTCATTCCAGTCATTTAATTTAAATATCCCATAAACCATTAATTAACATGCATATCCATTCATATATTTCAAATAAATCCCAAATCTGGATATTTGACTTACAGGACAATACATGTATATACTTTTAATTTTGAAGAGCTGTTACTTGGAAATTTACAAAAGTTTCAAAAATTTAATTTGCTAAAATTCATAACATCATATTGATAATATCTATTTAAGGTTTTAAAGGTTTCGTTTTTAACTAGCTGGCAGATTGGCAGACAATATTGGATGGTAGATGCAATAATTTATTTTTGTCTAATAAAAATTGAACAAGATTTTTTATTGGTACTGTATTTTAAACCTATGTAAACAAAAACAGGGCACGAGCCTTGTTTACATAACAAAAAATTGTAAGCTCTGTATCTTGTTAATAACTTAATGACTGACTCTCAAATTTCATTTGATCAGTAGAAATGCATTTCTAATGCATTGTAAATAATAAAACGGAAAAATAGAACTTGACCAGAATCGTGACCATGACTTTTGCAGGAGTCCTTCGCCAGCTGTAAAAACTTGTTCGACAATAATCATTATAATAAAAATGATGCAGATAATCAAAGTTTTTACATTATTAAATTGTTATAATTTTATAATTCTTAAATTTTGACCATGGCTTATGAGGTTTGACTTTGAAGGACAAAGGGTTTCAAGAGATCAAGTTCGAGAAGTCAAGAGTAGATTTGTTTAGTTATACAAAGAGAGAGAGAGAGAGAGAGAGAGAGAGAGAGAGAGAGAGAGAGAGAGAGAGAGAGAGAGAGATATTATATGTTTTGTTATTGCCCGACAGAGACAAATTGATGTTAAAGTATCACTAAGTGTGTTAATCCTTGTCAGTTAAGCAATCCACAATGCAGTTAATGAGGTCTGATCACTCCATTGTTTAGATAAGAATTCAAATAGCCCGATTAGAATAAAGGTAGCTCCAATAAGAATTTATTAAATTAAAACAATTACAAGCCCCAACCAAGGTCCAAGGGTGCAAGAATGCAATGTCAACATTTCATTCATTACTTTCTAAATAAAATAAAAAAACAAAGCTCTTTATATCGCTTATACAATGTAAATTATAATTTGAATAAACAGTAGAAATGATGAAAAAATAATTAAAATTAATTGATTAATAATTAATTATATGCAACAAAATAATCAATTACAAAACAAAAATGAGTATAATTGATTAATTATCGATTACAGAAAATTCCTTTTTAGGTAGGTATTAAAGTAACGGTGCCCATACCAAGGACTCACGTTTTTTTTTTCTTTACTATTGCAATACAAAATATGAACATTGAACATGTAAACCCTTTTCCTTCTTATAAATCTATGTACAAACAGCAATCATCAAATGAATCAACCATATAGCAATTTCTTACATTTGAAACGACATGTCAAAAATCCTTCCAATTACAACTGAATACGATGTGAGGAATAAAATTCTTTCTAAAGAAAACAAAGCTCAAAACGGCCCCCACTATATTAAAAATATCAATTAACACAAATATGCCGTACTAAATTGCTTAATGCTGATAGAAATGCATATTTCATGTATCCCAGAGCACTGTGACGTATTTCAAACCAATCATGATAATACCAGAATGTGTATAGCCAATCAACTTGCAAGGCATTATCTTTTTAAGGGCCCCAAAGCTTTTAATTTCTCACAGGATGATAGTTGGTTTCATTCGAATGAATTCCTCAATTTCTAAAAAATGATCAAAGGCATTTTCTTCATAATTTTTGCAATAACAAGTCTCGTTAGGAATGTACACACGCGAGACAATGCACAGCAGGAAAAGGAAATTAAGGGAAAACCGTTTGAATTCAATGTTACGGACGTTATTTTACAAAGCATTCTATTTTGTGGAACTGATATTGTTTGTGATAAGTCAATTCTACGGTCGTTGAAAATACCAGATAATATTAACACTCCTAAGAAGTGTCCCAATTGCATTTGTTATGAGTTATGTCTTTTTGAAGCTGTTGAATTTTCTTTTCATTGCTGTCCTGATTTTTTCTTTCAATACGGTTACCCGCAATGTGAGGATCTGAGTGTTATTTCATCGAGCAAAACACAGTTAACCATTGTCATTGCTTCGTGTCCAATAAATGCAAACGAAAGCGCAATCGAAAATTGCACAAAAAGACGCTCGGAAACCGATTTTCTAATCACACCGCCAGTTCTCGGTAACGTGTCAAATCGTTTGTATCAAAATAAATATTGCTCAATTTGCAATAAAGAATATGATTACGAGGAATTGAAAATCACTTTTGACTGTCCAGACGTAGAGGATTTTAACTTTATTTCTTCTTACAATGAACTATTGACCACTGCAAAGTCCAAACAATGCAGAGTCATTTTCACCCAAGATGGAACTAACTTTCACAGTTGCCAGCCGCACTACAAAAACATGATATCGACTTGCAATGTTACCGGGACATGGAGACGTTACAACTTCAATATCGAGCAAGCCTGTCTAAGTGCCTATGAAGCGTTTTATGGAATGTTTAAGAACATTTTTTGCGCCATGTGTAATCCACCTAAATTTATAGATGATTACTTAATAGATGATTGTGCATATTCAAACTTACAAGCTGAATTATGTCTTAATCAGTCTACTATTGAAGCTTCTTTTCCCCTAAATAATGTCTTTTGTTTTGGTTGCAATCGTATTTACGAAGACCACGAAGACCACGAAGATTACATGCACTTCTTTTTAAACTCTGTCGAAGACGAATATGAAGACGTTATTTTGAATAATGTCGATGAGAAATATCTTGAAAATGAATCTTTTCCCTTCGAGACAACCCTAGAATTTAAATTTGGTAAAACGCATTTGAAGGAGTACTTCGATCGTGTCAATAAAACAAATTTCAAAACCAAAAAAGACGAAATAGTTGCTGAATCGTCATTAAATCAAGCAACACATTTACAGAATGATTATATAGGTTTACAAACAACTCGATATTCATGTCAACAGTCCCTGGATAGAAAAAATGCTGTTGTTTTCCCACCTACCAAATATACGTCACAAAGCTTTGACTCAATTAACATAACTAACTTAATTTACAGAAGCTTTGCTACAACAAAGCATGGTGCCTGTACACCAGGATTATTACCGACATACACGAATCATTTACAAAAACCTTGTTCCTGTAATGTAGGATGTACCTCTGAATGTTGTGACGACTTTGCATTGCAACAAAGATGGACTTGTGTTAGTGAAAGTTATAATGGATCACTATATGATACAAATCACGATTTTCGTGTTGTAAACGGATGTCCATTTTCTAATCCTTTGAACAGGTTATGCACAGAAAGTGATAGATCTGATTTTTTTCAAACATATCTCGTTGATGGATACGGTGACTATAAGGTTACATACAAGAATGTATTCTGTTTTCTGTGCGGAATTAACATTGAAACAATTGACGATAATACAGATTTGTCATCCATACATCCATGGCCTTTGAAATTCAGGTGTAAAAATTACACTAATTATAGAAATTTTAAACAGATTTCTCAACTTGTTAATCATCTTAAACACATGAAGTGTAACATCAGTTTTGATCCACCGGTCACGGCAATGAGATGTAGTGACGTTTGTAACGTGGACATTTCAACCTGCAACGTCACCAAAAGTTGGAAAAATTTTGACAGCGATGTCCTTCATGCATGTGAAAAATCGGATGTTTTAACATTTTCTTTGATAAAATTCGATTCATTTGTATTCAAAAATAAGTTTTGCCTAACTTGCAACCCTATGCAAGTGGATGATTTAGAAACGAGTCAAAACTGCGTTGAGAAAAAAAATCCAAATTTAAAGAGAGCTTGTGAAGAATTTCCTACAGTGCATCTTTGTTCCGGTTTTAAGAACGTATTTTGCGAAGAATGCAAAAGTGGAAATATTACAGAGTGTGGCAAAGTTGTACTTCTAAAAAGAAACGAGACATCTACTGTAATAAGAAATAATGATAAGTCCATAATATGGAGTTTCCCATTTACCTTTAGCTTGTCAAGTTATTCTCGTTTTAATGGTTTCATCAGGAGACAAATCCCATCGGCATGTTTTTCTTACCAAATCTATGATTCATATCATGTAAGTATATTAAATACATTTTCAATATAAATAATTTATGACCCTAAATGTGATGAAAATTAAATTATAGTATGCAATGTAGAAAGTTGATCGCATTTCTGATGCAATATACCATTATATAGAAATTGAGAGCAAAAAATAGACATATTTTAAAATAATTTACTGAAAACGTTTCTTTATTTTGAATCATTCTCCTGTTTAACATTTAAATAACTTTTTAACTTAAAAAAATTTCACTGGGTTTAAAACATGTCTCTTAATTATAGTACATTTATCACTTTGATGACATCAGTTTTGATGGTGACTTTCGATCCGTTACTGGAAATTATAATTCTGTTTATGTTAGTAGTACGTTTGTTGCATTGTATTTTTTTTTTCAACATCATGTCACTTTTAATGAAGGCAAACAAGTATATTGGATTTGTTTTTTTTTTACTTCAGCATCTCTGCCGAAACATGACATGCTTTCCTGGAAAATACGAACATAACGGATCCTGTGTTTCGTTATTTAGATATACGAGTTCCCTGAGGTACACATTATCGTTGAAGATCAATTTTGCATTGCTCTCGGAGAATAATTACACTCACAATGTACTTTTATGGAATCTACGGGATCACATAACCAGCACAATGGAAAAGATACTTAGCCATGGCGTGTTCATCGAAGATTTAATCATTATGAGTTCTTATAGCTGTAATGCTTTGAATGTGAGAAACGGTGATCTACTCCTGTATCTTAAAGTATTCGAAAACTCATTTTCCCTACAAAGAGATGATGTGGAAACAGAGCTTATTCGTTTCACCAACACTTCTACAAATTGGACGCTTGGTGATAATTTTGAGGTTTTTGTTCAAATATCAAGGAGTGATGAAGCATTGACATTACCGTATTTAGCATTGAAGCTTAGCAGGACGTTGAACTGCTTTATTCAGGCGATCCGTCGTTCTAGCTCCTATACAATATTTAGAAACATCTTGGTAAGTCCGATATTAAAGTGCCAACAACTTCAATTAGAAGGCAATGAATTTGGAGTTGATTGGACGCATATTCGAAAGAAATACTCACACTCTAAATTTTCTATGTCAGTTCAAAAATTTGAATCGTATTTTGATGGAGGATTGCGAGTTTGTGCTGATGACATACAGAAGTACATACAGATGCTAGAAGAAGTTTTAATTCATGAAAATCGGACTTTGTCATTTTTAACTTTGACACTTATTTGTGTTTCACTTTTCTTTTTGTTGATTACATTCATTACCTATTGCGCTTTTCAAAGTCTGCGTACACTTCCTGGTTGGAACAATATTATTTTAGTTATATTTTTGTTTTTTGCACAACTATGTTTAGTAGTAAGGCCATTTTTTCGCTCAATAGCAATGATTGTTGCGTCCGCTTTGACCCACTTTTTCTGGTTGTCTACATTTTTTTGGCTTCAGGTTTGTTCCTTTCATATGTTTCGCGTTTTTATTGCAAAAACTCGCACCGGATATACTGAAAGATATACAACAATGAGTATTTTGAAATACCTCTTGTACGCCATCGGGATTTCGGTTTTCATAGTCTCTACCAATATCACTGTTACAATGATAATAACCAATGGAGAATACACAGGCTATGACAAAATGATGACTTTAATGACGAGTAGAACGGCTTTCATCGTCACACTTATCGGGCCTTTGTCCATCGTCTGCATTACTAATATCACATTTTACATTATGACCGCCTACAAGATATACTCCACACCAAATGTTGAAAGTACAACAAGGTATCGAATCCAACTTACCGTGTACGTCAAACTGTTTACTCTAACGGGGATGACTTGGCTCCTACAAGTTGTAGACACTTTCATCGGTGTTTCTGTTCTTTCCTATATTATTGCCATCTTGAACGGTCTGCAGGGTCTGTTTCTCTTTGTAAGCTTTGTGTATAATAACCGAGTATTTAGGTTGTACAGAAATGCTTTCAACAAGTTTGGATCATCTCGAAGAGGTTTCAGCAAAACCCTAAATAAGTCAAGCTCTAGATCTTTGTAATTTTCATCAGTTATAAAAAAAAAAAACACACAAACATAAAATGTTTTGGTTTAGTGGTAAGTCTTTTAATATAGAAGCAATGTTCTGAAAGCCATAGTCAATAAAACTTCATTAAAAAATATATGATTCGTTAATTCAGTAAAATTGATATATGTATCATATATTTTGTATTTGCATGTTAGTTTACAGCTTTAATTTTTTTTAAACTGTCCTTAAAATATATTTCATTGGTAAATTAAGCGCAATGAAGATACCATATTATGTAAGAAGCCAGACCAAAGGAAATTACCTTTAAAATTACAGGATTGACTTCTTTTTACTATCATATTGAACATTTCTTCAGTGTCTTTTGACAAAAGTGATTTTCATTCCCAAATCCCAGTAGTCGTGGTTTAATGAATAACCACCAAGATATTTATATTCATAAATAAAACAAAATTCTAAAAAACATATACAGTGTTGAAGTATCCTTCAAAATAGAAACGTGTGTGTCTTTTATTACAATGATCATAAATTGGAAATCGTACAAATTATATATAAAATAACACTGAATATCATTTGTTTACGGAGAACTCTACAAGAGAACTGAAGAGATAGATGGTATGTTTGGTTTATATATATAATTTTATATAGATATTATTTCATTAATAGGGACTTACACACGATTTGACTAAAAAAATTTCAAATTTTATTTTTCCATTTTCAAAGTTTATAATGATAAATATAGAAGTTAATAATGCAATGTCAAAATTTTAAAGTCAAATATCAAGTTATAAGCAAGATACAGAGTTCATAATTCTTTGTTTTGTAAACAAATCTCGATTATTGTCATTGTTTACATATGTGTTGTATTGGTGTAAGTTTCAATAAAATATATCTTTCTTTTGTTGATAATAGTATTATTGAAGATTTTGAAGTATTTTAAATTGTATTTAACAAGTCATTTTGTCTAAAAAAAATTAATTCTCTGCATTAAAATTTTTGTAAACAACCACAAGACTCGAGCTTTGTTTACATTGCAATGATCTCTTACATCTGTATCTCACTTGTAACTTGACTTAAACATCCAATATTTGGTCAATCATTTAAAATTCGCTAGTAAACCACTTTAAACCAAAAAATAAAAATTAAATTTTTGATCTCAAATCGTGTTTAAGGTTTAAGTCCCTTCAAAGTTTTTTTAACGTACTATAAAAGGAAATAATTATATTTTATAAGTTCTAAATTTTACTTTCGAATAACTCACGTATTTTGTTAGGTTAAACTTAAAACATAGGATAGTTTTTTCAATTTATTTTTTCCTTTTAAAAAAGTTTTCAAGAATAAGTCTATTTCTTTCGGGCTTTTTTAAGCATTAAAATTCTAAACAGGATTGATTGGATTATTTCCCCAATGCTTAACGTTCATTTGATTGGGAAAATGTGCTATTTATTATTTCTGATCTGCCACAAAGATTGAAACTTCTTAATATTTTAGAAAAGAAAGCAAAGTGTTAAGTCCAAACTTTCGACAATTATTAACCAAAGAGACGTAAAGCATTTTCAAAATATATGATATTGTAACTTATTAGCTGTCTTGATAAAAATGCCATCAATTACAAAGTCTCCGATCGAAAGTCAAATTCCGAAGATAGTATGGTAAATCTAAAGAAAAATGGCTGCTCTATAAATATTCCAGTACGAAGGAGGAATCGATTTAGCCGTCTTAAAACACAAAGATACTTATAGAGCTGAAAAAGAGCATGAGCCGTACGCGTTACAATAAATTGGGACATAAATTCAATATTGTACAGAATACAGGAGATCACTTTTATATCAGTTTGATATTTGTAAAATTATCATTAATTAAGTTATATTTTATCATAATTATTATTGTTGTCAATAAGAAAGATTACTATGAAAAAAAACCTTGTCATTTGTCGAGCAGTAACTGAATATCATATATATATATATATATATATATATATATATATATATATATATATATATATATATATCTTGATGGCTGTTGTTATTTGCTATAGTTTGTCAATGTTGTTTAAAATTTATGCTAAAATTAATGATGTTGTGCTTGATAAACTTAAAAAAAAATGCATATGTGTTGAAAGTTCTTGAAATTAAACAGATGTTAAACAGTATTAGTATTTGTTTTTATGTTTTTAATATAAAACCAATCAACTGGTTGTTTCTTGTTTAAAAACTATTTTAAAAATATTGCATACTATTGAAGTGTCTGATAAACTACCATACTCCGTTCCAAGTTTCTACTTTGACCACATTTTTTGCGAAATATCTCGATAATCATAAAAACCCTTGCGCTGAAAATATATCCATTAACTAGAATGAAAGAAGTCAAGATTATCTGTTTTGAAACGCCGCCTCTTACGCTTTAGGTTTCAAGACATCACCAAAAATACGGGAATTTTGCATTCCAACACTCATGAAAGTACCCCGGATGATAACGTTAAAAACTTTTGCGAGTTGTCACGATTACTTCCGGATGGAGAAATGATGTAAATATTTCCAAAATTGAATCTCAGTACACCTTTTGTTTTTGTTCCCGTTAAATTCTCCAGGTAGAAACAATTGATGTATCATTGAAAGTGTTTCTCCCTCTTATTTGATTTGTATTTTAATGACAGGCGTGTTTATTTTAGTTAAAAATCATCAGTTTAGTTTCTACTTTAGTATATGAAATATCAGCACTTCTTAATTGCCTGCAGATTTTACATTGGAGGAACATTTAAATGACCCTCTATGCACTCCTTTACAAGGCCTCATTTTGCTATATATTAGCTGATCGATATGATTACATTGAACGCAAGTACGATAAAGAATTAAAGTGGCATGTATCCGTAACCATGTGAAATCCACGTGCACTTTGCACTCAGAACAATTAACATTAACTATATAATCACGATACACGGACAAGCGCGGGAAATAACAATTTACATATTGAATGGATTTGTATGCTGCGACAGATTATTCCGTTCAAATGTTTTGATATACCGTGTCCGATTTTTTTCTGGGGTTTTTTTTTGTAACACATGCTTTAAATTGAAATTTAAAAACAAAGGAATGGAAGTGTACACAGACCCCTCTCCCGCATACAACGTCTCGGTATTAATTTAACATAATTTATTCATAATTTGTTGATGTATATTTGTCAACACAATTTGTTCATGGTTTATAATTTCTGTTAAAATATATAAAATTAATTACCTATCTGTAATATATGTATGTTATCTAAAAACGGATTGAATATTATTATTTAGTATATTTTTAACCAAATTTGTCCGATTTAAGATGTCTTGGTTAATACGTTCTAAAGAGCTTCTACAAAACTAAAATCGAACACAAAAGAAAAGATTTGGTTTATTTTTTTTCAACATTCGTCAAATCTTTAATTCTTTGATGTACTATAAAAAAGTTTCCGGTATAAATGTTCTGCCTTACGTATTTATTCATTATCATTTATACAAGTATATCTGCCGTTAATGGATCCTTTTATCAAATGAATTATTTCTGTGATAAGATTTTTAAAAAATAATATATCAAGTAAATATTCTGCTATTACAAGTAAAAAATCGTCTTTTCTTTAAAAAAATTTTTATTAATAACAAATTCTGAAAGTCATTATCAGAAAAACAATTTTGGTATTTCAAAATACTTATGGACTGAAATGAATGATAGACATATTGCCAAATTTCACGAGAAGTTATCGCACACTTTTTTAATAACAATTTGGGTGGAAGTAAGTGGAAATTAAAAGTACAAAAGTTCTGTGACAACTGCGGAGAAAAAGAAAATGTAAAACATCTTTTATACCAATGTAGTAATTCAAATTTTAAATGGCAAACAAAAAGCAAAATATTGTTGATTTTAAAAGTGGATGGAATATTTTCGTTGTTAGTTTTTATGAAAACTCAGAGTTTTTAAATGCCATATTTATATTTATATTATATTTATAACTTATTTATGAATATACTAATTTCTTTCTTTTTTTGGCATTAAAAATATATAAATATAAAATGAAATGTAGAATACCTTAAAGTTTTTTAATTGGGAAAAGAGATGTTGTTCTGTATGATTTTGTAAAACTGTCATTGATTAATTATCAACCTTTTGCAAATTGTACACATAAAAATATACACAAATTAAAAAAAAATTGTGTAGAGTTATGTAATGAATGTATGTAGTACTACCACGTGTACAAACCGGATGTAGACGCTATATGTTAGCATGGGAGCGTTTTAGACTATGGAAGACCGAACAGTGTCCTAACATGTTAGCTTCGGTTTCATTATACGGATTTCAGAGAGTTGTAGCTATGCTACTGATAATGAACTTTGAACATAGATTATGCTCCATCATTTACAATTCGCATGAATAAGATTATTATTTTAGTTATTATAATTTTTCAACTCATGCTGTTGATGTGAACAAATATTAACTAGTTAACCTTTTATACTGAGCTCTAACTATAAAGCTTTCAAAGTCATGTACTCATGTATTCAGTATTTGTCTGTATGTAAAAAATTCTTCTTTTTAAATAAACGTTGGAAAAAAATAATGCAAAAAAGTGTTCAAGATTTGACATTTTGAAAAATGCAGATCTAGACATGATTAAATAAAAGTGCGTGATTACCGCGCTACAATGACATCTGCATAATGAAAAAGCCGGAATTATATCGCTTTGCATTACTCTATTTTCTATAAAAAAAAAGAAGAAAAAAACTAGAGCAGAGCTCGTGGCAAAGCCACGAGTAGGTCTTCCGTTGTTGCTGCGGGTTGAAAATATATGTGATATGGTGTCAAACGATCATAATGACTAAACTTTCAGTTCTGCTTTTGTTATAAAAACGTGTTGTGATTGAAAGCATGTATATAAAACATGTTTTGAAAAAGAGAGGAAGAAAATATTTTAGGAAAACTATTTGTCGAACACAGTTTTTATAATCATTTCAAAAATTCTTTAAAAAATGAGATGTTAAATGGCGAGTTAAAATTTTCAAAGGGTAGCAAGCATTGTTATAAACAGTATGTACTCATGATTCATGTCAGGAATTGTATTTTTTTTTAACCGAACACGCCTACAAAACACGTAACCTTTTCTCTAAGATAACTTCTTTATTTAAATCTTTCTAAATTTTTGAAGACTATGTGCAAGTTTAGAATTGTTACGTGCTGACAAAATTTAGTAATTAGTCAAAATTGATGGCATCTCTGAACTTTTCTATAGGGAAATGTGTGTCGTCTGATATTATTTAATGAAACGAGTAGACTTGGAAATTCAAAAAATATATAATCAGCTAAAAAAGAAGATCAGCGGGAGAATTTATGCAAAAGCGAGCATCTAAATTTTACACCAGATGGTGCTGTTTCATTGAGACACCGCTATGTAACGTGAATTAAATAACCTTATTTACAGAAATGAATATCACATCTCTAAACGATGGAATAATATGCAAAATCTTTATTTTTATGTCAGTGGGTTGATTTATAAAATTGAAAAAAAAACTTCAATTGCGCTTGCGTAAATTGGAATTTTGGGAAGGAATTAGACAGTCCGTGTTAGAGAAATTCGAAGAAGTTATGAAACTGGTCAGTTTCTAGATCAAACTGCGCATTGATGTATTAAAATACTATCATGTGTATCGTCTGTAGCCACGGTCCGGAATCCGTATGTACAGTCATACATTGGCATTTGTATGTATATCTCACCTACCTTACCTCCTCAACTACAGCTATACACCTTCATTTACACATGCATAGTATTATAGTTCTGGAAACTATTTATCTTGTATTTTAAAATATTGGGTATTCATTGTTCACCTAAAATTAGTATCCCACTAGCTGGCTGTAGCTAACACTGTAAGTAAATTAAGTTGCATTACAACCTCATAATACACAACTTCAATTAAAAGGTTGTAACATTTTCTCCTCAATGCGTCAAAGTTTGACTTCCAACTTTCAATTATAATATATTATATAAATAGTGCCTGTTTGGGAGGGTAACAGTATATAAATAGTGCCTGTTTGGGAGGGTAATAGTTGAAATTGACACCCCGAGAAAACCATTGTCAACCGACGCGAAGCGGAGGTTGACAATGGTTTTCGAGGGGTGTCAATTTCAACTGTTATCCTCTTAAACAGGCACTATTTATTTTGTTATACTGAATGTCTTAATTTTAAAGAAAACTTAACTGCTTTTACATAGGAATAACGTGAATTATACGGCGAACCGTACGCGCATAATTTTCGCGCATGTAACAATTTTTAATGTTACCCGTTGCTAAGTGCGTTTCTAACGCTGAGGGTAATAGAAAAAATTATTAACTGCGTGTAAACCAATCAGATTTCAGTAGTTAACATGAAAGTATAACAATATGAATTATTATGTTCATACAGAAGTTTAGCGTGGTCAACAGGTTGATTTATTAGCCACATTCTCAGGTAAGAATTTCACATTTTTAATGTGAAGATGATTGACTTCGAATAATAGTCTTATTGTTTATAAAAGCACCGTCCAACTGTTACTCAATTACATATGTTCTGAGTTGTGTGCGCTAAAGCGACACAAGATTTTCGGTCGCACGTGGCGATTGAATTAACACAGACTGACCGAATAAACAAACGGGTGGGAAAGTGAAACACGTTGAGGAGAAAATGTTACACATAAGAAGAAGTCGCCAAAAATGATTTTCGACATATCTGGATATCTTTTCGCCAATTTAAAAAAAATACAGTGCGAGCACTTGTCAGCGGGGCGGGAGGAGGGGGACGCAGCAATAAGTTCGCTTCCACACTCAAACGTACGAAAGCCGAGAAGGATCATTCGAGATTCGAGATTCGAAATACGAGATTCGAAATACGAGATTCGAGATTCGAAATTCGAGATTCAATATCTAAATTAACCAATCAAATCATGGATCTGAAACCTGTATCCTAGCAACATCAAACTGTTCTAAATAAAGATCATTCGTACATGCTCTTGCCTACAACTAAATGTCTTAATAGCTCTTATATAGTGGTTATAACATGGTTAAATTAACATTGATGAATTAACCCCACACAGTATAAACAATTAAATTAGAAATAACACTGTTGGCTTTGCGAATCTAAGTGGTTTTGTTTGCCCTGTATGTATTTCCCCCCGAACAATTTTAACCCGAAGTGTATTCGCCCCAACTGTGTAAAAAGTGGCTCGCGAAGAAAGATCTGTTTAATCTAAATGTTTTAGCTATGAAACGAAACTCAATGAAATAATCGACATGTCAAAATATAGATTATGATAAAGTTTTAAACCAAAGAGGATATAATGATTTACAACCTCGTAGACAAAAATCCAGATAAGAATAGTGTATTGTAGGGTATGGCAATGCCATTGTCGATATATGAGAGAGAGAGAGAGAGAGAGAGAGAGAGAGAGAGAGAGAGAGAGAGAGAGAGAGAGAGAGAGAGAGAGAGAGAGAGACAGACAGACAGACAGACAGACAGAGTTTTGTAGTGTCAAATTCAGTTTTGATTTAGAATTTGAAATTGATTTGATTTGTTACAAGCATATATAGACAATAATTAAGCCTCTAAAAGGAGAAAAGAGAGGAGGTAGCTAGGGTAGGGCAGACCAACAAGCAAGCTTTAATTTTAACGGTGTTAGCGCACCTGTGATTTACATCGACTCTCTCTCTCTCTCTCTCTCTCTCTCTCTCTCTCTCTCATCACCTAGCATTTCCTTTTCCGTGAGGGAGTTTGGGGTATTTGTGATGTCTTACATTAGCTAGCGAAAATGATAAAAAAACATGAAATTTTCTTTAAATTGTGTGCGGATGTTGTACTCCAATAATCTGTTTTCAGTATATACATTTCAAGAGGGGGGGGGCTATAAAGTCCTAATTAGTTTGCCAATTATTCTGTCCCCACTTTGTTTTCTCTTTGTTTTCCAGGTTTTTTTTATTTTGCTCGGCAAATTAATATAAAACTTTTTGTGTAGCTCCATAACGATGCACTGTAGATAAATTATGAGTAGTTTTACTTTTGATAAACAGGTACATATCCGTACTTGATTTTTAATTTGACTCTTATAATCGGATCGAAGTTTAATATTCCAATAAATATAGGGTAGGGAAGAGTAGACGGGACTTTTTTGCGCATATCCTACTGTACCATTCATTCAACACAGGTATTAGCACTCATCGAGTTCGACTTGCTTTCCTTTTTTTCATCCACTGGATTTAAAGCTATTAATTTTTGAAAATATTTTGAATTTATGGCCTGATTATATATAAATAAGAGCTGCGCTGGTGCATCTATTTACCCAAATGGACCAAAATATAACCAAATGAATCTAAAAAAAATTGACAAAATTAGTTTTAAACTTACGACTCTTTTTCAATTCTAATCGGGTATGTCCTTTAGAAAAATCTTGAACCACACACATTTTAGCAAATAAAACGACAATTGTTTCATTTTTTTATGGGGAGGGAGGTGGTGCCGGTAAAGGACATGTATTGCTTGTGGCAGTTGTGCTATACTCTCATTTGTTATAATAGGTAATACTACATATTGATATAAAATGAAAGTTTCAAATTACACTGTACATAGCTTCTATCATGCATTTTGACCCGTGCGATAGTTTAAAACAATTTTCAAAGCATTTAATGTAATTCAACCGATCATTTTTGAAATTTAATTTTCTGGATCCCCGCCTGATACGTCCGCCTTCTTATATATTAGAATTACATGTACGTTGACCATATGTACACATTAACTTAATCGGCTATGTTATGGGGCGATAACATTTTTTATCAATGTTTTTGCAGGATATGTAACAAATAACAGTCTATTTGTTTGTTTTTGCACTGATTATTTGAGATAATTTGCCGCCATCTTTTATGCATTCCACACACCACTCACAGTTTCTTTATTTGGTGTTCTGTGTGTATGGCGACAAATTGGTAAATTTGCACCACTCACCCCTTGTAGCTTCATCCTGATTACATTTGATCTGGCTAAGTGTAATGTAGTAGTATATTAAATACACACACCCTTGTTTGCAGTGCTTATTTACATCCTTAGAGATTTACTTACAAAAAAAGTAAACATTTGTATGACTCATATGTTATTATTGTCAATTTTGGTGCGGGGGGGGGGGGGGGGGGGGTAGGAAACTACAGAGAAACTTAACTTGGCTGTGAAACATATGCTTTTAATCTTTCTTATTGATATATCAATGAATGAATTATAACAAAATACATGTACAACAATTAATTTTGAAATATTAATGCACAATCAAATTTTTAAAAAGTTTTACTGCTCTCTGCACAAGAAATTTAATCGGCAATGTGAACAAATTGGCACCCTATCATCCCTACCTTTAATTGTAGAGAGTAGGTATCCTTCTATATTGAAAACAATTCCAAAAGTAAGACTCATAATAAGTTGTTTACTGAGGAAAAGGAAAAAAAATTGTATTTATTAATAATTCCGTATAATGTGATAATATCTCAATGATTTGTTTATAATCATAGTACTAGTGTATCACTGTATGCATACATAAAAACGATAAGTAATGCTTATATTTATTAATGAAACAGGACAGGTTATTTATATTTAGATTATTTAGATACATGTACTAATCTTCATGCGGGGATCTAGAAAGGAGGGGGTCAGGGGATCTGGACCCCCTCCTCGGGAAAATTGGAGCTTATTAAATTTACATAGTAAAATTTTTTTAAAATTGGCCTAGGACCCCCTACAGAAAAAATTAGCTACGCTTATGAAGTTCTCTACCATAACCGCATTTTTACACAAAAGGGGTGAATAAACCCGGGTTTTAAACTATTGGTGATGATATACCCCAGGGTTCAAACGCATCAGGTGGAAATGCACCAGGGCAAACAAAATCACTTAGATCCGCGAAGCACACTGCATTATTACTAGTTTACTTAGATATTCTGTGTAAAAGTAAATACACATAATTATTTAGTTAGGTAGGGAGAAGTGAACATAGCATTTATTAAGAGCTATAAAGACATTTATTTGTAGGAAAGAGCATGTACGAACGATCTTTATTTAGAACAGTTTGATGTTGCTAGGATACAGGTTTCAGATCCATGATTTGATTGGTTAATTTAGATATTGAATCTCGAATTTCGAATCTCGAATCTCGTATTTCGAATCTCGTATTTCGAATCTCGAATGATCCTTCTCGGCTTTCGTACAAACGAACAACCATGTATTAGAAAAACTACAGAGTGATTAATATGTGACCGATAGAATCTAGTCTTAAGTTGTATAAAACTCAATTGAATATTCTTTCAAATAATCATCAAATGCCTCAATTTAGGACAATTCAGGACATTCTTTTATCGTGCTAGCACCTACCGAAAACATGTAACATTTGATTATAATTTGAGTACCTTGTACTCTATCGTATTATTAAATCAATGCTTAATCGGCTGTACAAGTAAAATAATTTATCTTTTCATCTTTAACCTAAATAATAGTTAAAACATAATAAATATAGTTCTGTTCGTGCAAAATATGAAACATGAATGCGTGATAAGGTACATGTAGAAGAACACGAGCCGATCGCGGATCACTCGTCCACTCGCGCTATATATCATCGGCCATGTGCGAGGGATGATCATCATTTAATATTTCGGGAGGGGGGGGGTTTAAAAATTTTTAGATATACAAACCAACCATTAATTTATTTCTGACGATGTTTCCGATTTGGAGTAATATCGTTCATTGATATTCATTTTCAATCAAATGTTTAATTAAATATATACAAGATGGACAAACTTTTATAACATAAAATTAAAACAGTTCTTGTATTTACGACTATATAAACTCAAACACGTTCATATTCTTCTAAGTGTGCGTCGCGGTGTGCGAATCTTGTGTATGAGATAACCGCTTACCGCTAGGTAGTGCAGCCGTGGCTGATCTCCTCATCCGTGGACGAAGGATAGATAACATAAAGGTACAACGCGCAGACACACACAGTTCGGAACCCAGGACGATTTGTAAAGTTTGCAGTATAATGACCATATTCTATCAAATAAAAAATCTTTATTTTAAACTTAAACCCCACAATTGATCTATGTCTGATATTGCTTTAGATGAGAATGACATTGCTTTTATTAATTAACTGAACAATTTCTTAATTGACACCGAATCGTTTAGTCCATTAACTTTTATGTGTAATCAAAACTAAAACAATTCTTGAGTTCGCGGCTAAATAAACTCGTATATGAGAGACGCAACTCTCGTGTATTAGATAACCGCTGACCGCTAGGTAGCCCAGCCGCGACCATGGTGACCGATTTTCTCGGCCGCGGGTGATGGAGAGTTTCGTTAACTTGGCCAAATTGCCGCGAGTACTGGTCTACACGTATTACTTTTTCCCTCACGTTATGCAATACCAGAACACAAAAACAGTTTAATGAGATCAATAAAGTCACAAACAGCATTTTTTGCAGCGACGCCCATATCGAAAAATTTACCGTTTTAGAGTTATGAAGCAAAGACTTTTAAGAGCTCTAGACCCCTCATTTTAGGGGCTAGCCCCCTTTTTATGGTATCAAATGAAAGCTCTTAATATTCTGCACAACTTTTGTTCTACATGTGTCTAGAAAAAATTTACAACTAAAAAGTTATTGAGCAAAGATATAAGCAAAATTTAACATTTTTTGAAACATTAATTTCGATGTAATTTTTTAAGGAGTATACGTGGGTTAATCAAACATATAAAACTTGGAGGACAACGTTCAAGATGTCTACATTAAAGATTTGTAAATTAAAACTATTTGCTACGGATCAACTCGGAGCCTTTGCAGGTACACGAGACCCATTAAAAAAATATTCAAAGGGAAATAACTCAAAACCGGAAGTAGCGATTTCATAATGTTTTGTGCTATAGTAAGCTATTATCATTTCCAATAAACCCTGAAAATTTGAATAAAATCTAATGACAAACAAGCGAGATATTACAGTTTAAAGAAACGTAAAGAAGAAAAATAATAATGAAGAATTTCCAACAGAATCAGTACAAGGTCTTCCGTTGGAAACGGAAGACCTTAAGAATACCCAATGAATACGCAAATGATCTAAAAATTATGAAGGATTGTACAATACATTGTAAATACACAAATAGAATTGAAAATAATTTATGTTGGTACAACAAATAAGAAAACAAACTCTAATTTTGTATTTTCTTTTAACATGTCCAACTACATGTAGTTTATATTAAACACAGTTGTACACAGCTTATATTTACACTTTGACCGGGCAAATTTCATTGATTGTTTTTACGTAAATTAACAGCATTATCCAAAAGTGAATACTGCTTTTTGACTCCTTATTTACTCCTAATCAAGTGACGTGCGTATTCTCACACAGTAAATGATCTATCAAATCGCATCGACACAAAGAATAAATGCAGATCGCAACGTCCTGATTATGACATCATCATTATTGTTATCACTGTTAGATCAATTAAAGTACAGACAAGTGGAAACGCTTAACCATGTGTATTTACATTTTCAAATATGTTTCATAATATAAACTTATAGAATAGTGAAAACGTCCAATTCTAAATGAACTTTCTTCATGACACCATAATGATAATTGCACGTGCTTATGTGTGTCCGTCGCATTATTGTAGGCCTAATAATATTGATCTGCTAAAAATTAGGGCAATTTGCCCTATTCAAACGTAAATTTAGTAGTAAACACCATAAACATCGAGCTTTTCAAGATTTGATCACGTGATCAATCACGTTTATATCCGGGTGAACTTTTTAACATCTTGTTTATATCTTAAAGCTTTAGATGATACAGTTTGCGTTAATTTTGAGTGACGGTAAAACTGCATGTTTCCGGTTGCCAATGAAAGTCACCTTTATGTTTATATAACATTACTGAATTCAATGACCTACATGTATCAAAGATATGCATTTTTTAATTAAACTTTTTATATTAAAACTAATTATTTCATCTATAAAGTTATGTCTCTATTAGAGTGATATCCATCACGTGATATATCAATAGTTAATTTTAAAAAATACAGAAAAAATCATAAGCGGGTGAGAAATCATGGACGTACATGTACATGCATATACTTCCCTGGAACAATGACGTACAGTGTACATGGACGTACATGTACATGCATATACTTCCCTGGAACAATGACGTACAGTGTATGTCTTTGCCGTTTGAATGGTGATATTAAGTTCGTGTGAGCTATTCTTTTTAAAACATGCATAGTAAGGGTATTGTGAATGACAAACGTATTGCACTCATAGTAAATGATTGTATTTGAAATTAACAACAGTAAACGCATCTGAATAGTGAGAAATCTGTTATTTAGCAAAAAACAACGGACATCTGATTTCCCTCTGACCTGCACAACGTGGTCGGTTTTGCTCCTCCTTCATAAATATTCAAGAAAATGCATTCCTTCCCTCACAGGAAAATAAACAATTAACATTTTTGATATCTTTGTAACGAGAATGAGCCAGCCTTCTTAATTACATAATAAAGGTAACTTTATTATGTAAACAAACAAAAGCGTTTACTTCGTCATTAAAACTAGACGCAAATCAAAGCGTGTATAACCTCAAGTAATCGTTTTAATGATGTCACAATGATTACCACGCGCGCTTATCGTTTGAAGGTTGCATTATTGTAAACAACTAAATACGGTTATTTTAAAAAAATTGGAACTATTTCCCTTTCTCAAACATAAATAAAAGTAATAAATAACAATGTCAAATACTTGTAGTTCGCAGAGATACGAACTTAATTGGTTGGTACGTGATCAAAAATTTTGAAAAGCCCTTCAGGTTTCATAGGATTTTATTGCGTGATAAGATAAGTTAATTTTGCGGTGAACTCTTCCTATTGTTTATTTCGTAAGTGAATTCAATTGGGAAGCCTGAACATCACCGCATTAAATTATTACATTTGTAGGTCGGTTTAAATCAAAATTCAGTAGTTTTGGGGTTTTTTTCAGTTAGTCTATTGACAATGTTCCAGTGCTTGTTTTGAGATAATCGTTACGGTAGTGTACATTAAAAATGCATAAAGATATATGATTGCACCCATGAGAAAAGGGTGCTTATGACATTTTTGACAAAACAGAGAAATAACGTCACAAACATATGACGGTGCGTCATTACGTCTGAAAAGCGTAAAATTTATGAAACGTCATTTTCATCGCGTATAGTTTTTATACCTTTTTAAAAATTTATTTTCACTTTTTTCCGAATCATCTCTTATTATACTTCATTTGCACACAAATTTGATTAACTACATGTATTTCTATTTTTTCCTGATATTAGCTCAGTGCTCCAAATTGGCTATGTTTTTTTGCTATTAATTTGCAATTAATTTTAGGTGTCTGTTTCACCTTTTCTTTTTTTTCGTTTTTTTTTTTACAGTGCATTGATATTAACATATTTACATCGCAAATAAAAAAAAATCTTATTTTAAAGAAAGGAAATGATTATTCAGACGACATACTGTAGATTCCTTATTTTACGCGAGTACTTAATTCCGCGATTCAGCAGTTTCCACCAAATCGCGAATGCCGATTTTTTATATAAGGAATAAGGAATCATTCTTTGAGTATTATGAAGTGATAATTTTGGTAGAGGCGTGATCAAATCCAATAAAGCCCGAAGGGCTTTATGATAGATTTGATCACGCCCAGACCGAAATTATCACCTCATAATATTAAAAGAAAGATTGCTTATTACTTATATTTATATAATTATAGGCCATCGTACGATTAAATCTTTAAATATAAATAAGCAAACCCCGCCTGCTCCTCAATTTGGCATCATTTGTATTATGGGTTACTAGTATATAGTACAAAATCGATACGTAGTGTTATCACAGACACAGACACTGGATAATGTAAATATTATAGTTGAATGTAGGTTAAAATTGTCCCAAAAAAAGCCAGATTTTAAAATTCGCGAGATGCACTTCTCCCGATATTTATTCTTCGCGTTTAAATAGGAATCTACGCTAATAGTGTGTTCATTAAGAAAGCAAAAAAAGAAAAAAAACGTAACAAATACATGTACATGTATCGTCTTTATTCAACAAGTACCGTTGCCAGTATTGTTTTAACGATGTACGACTTTTTAATTTATGCTGCATATACATGTTCTATAAACTTTTTTTTCTAAATCATTTTTTGATAGATTATTAAAAATGCAGTAACTAGAAACATGTCTGGTTGAACAAGCTGAAAAGAACACAGTAAAAAATCTATTTAAAAAAAAAAAGACCGATGAAATGTCTGCAGTTCTGCACATATCTCACCGATCCGGTAAATACTTGTATTGTTTAATTTTTCCTAAGTTTAGATCTCGTGTTTCCTCACACAATCTTATTGTTAAGTAAAACGCTGCATTTACATGTACAAAATGAATCTGATATGCCATTAAAAAAAAACCACAATTTCTTGTTTTTATTCTATTAGGCCGAGTCTTATTATTTCTACTCTATGTATTTTAATGAAATTTCCTGCATGAAGTTTTACTGTTATATACTGTTATATAAAAAAAAAATTAGTGACGCCGATTTCATGTGTAGTCTTGAATGTTATCAATTTTTTTTAGAAGGCCCTATTGGAATTTGTTGAAAATGCGCTAAATCTCACTTTTTGCGCATATTTTTTGTATTTTCGACCGATCGATTTAATGTCTAAAATGGATCGTGAGGATTTCAGCTATGTTTCTATAGAAACACCTGTTTTTCTTATGAATTGGAGGGGCAAAATTGGGTATGTATGATAAGCGCGAATCTAACAATTAAATGCTTTCTCTGGTGATCCATGCACGGTATGAAGGTGGCAACATTGCAAAAAATAAATAAATTAAACAAATAAAATTATAGCAAAACACGCCCTAGCAGGTTATGTATTTTTTTCTTCGATGATCACTACCGTTATAACACGCATGAATCATCAATGAAAGTATTTAATTGTTTATATTTACATCCTTCTTTTAACAATTAAATGGATTGGTCGTTAAGAGTAATTAAAATTAATTAAATCATTGGTAATGTACATCAATACGTTAAATAAACCGAAAAGCTAAGTCGTCTTAAATTGGAAGGTCGAGTCTGACATTATCAAGATTCCTTCGTGCAGTCGTGGATTTTTCTTAGCTAGGTCGATAAATGTTTCGACCAATCGATAAACGGAGCCTGTAGATTTCAGTCGTGTCAGTTTCTACTGATCTATTAATTACAATTAATTTTCTTCAGAAATAAAGGGAATCATATTTGGTGGATGTAAATACAAATAAAGAACTTACTTAGCGTACAACTTAATCAAAATACCATTTCATGTTCCTATCGGCTGTGTTTTTGTAAAAAAGGACTTTTAAACAAACGTTTTCTTCTATGTTGTATTGAAAATTGCTATGTAAATATTTTAATTTTGTTTTTAATTCTTTCATTATGGTGTCGATTTTGTTTTTAATACTGTTCAAAAGGTGTTAAACAGTCAAATTCCTGATTAGTGGTCTGATTCCTTGTGATGAACTCGAGTGAAGTTAAATACCGGTATTCCAGAGAGTCACTAACTAGATGTTGATTTCTGAGAATAAATCAGAAATGATGTAATCATACTCTTATCCTTGTCTAAAAATTAAATCTTCCTATTTCAATTTATGTATTTAAACAAAGAGCCAGAACAACAAAATGGTCATGAAGTAGTGACAAAGAGATAAAAGAAACATGTGAATCCTATTACAGGTTAAATTCAACCTAATTTTACATTGACCTGACTTCTAAATGTAGGTTACAAACAAAAACGTAGACGATAAACATTTGTACATTGTGTTTTTGCATGATTTTATTTAATTACAAGATTCTTTAGGCGCACGCAGTATGCTTTAAAAAATGGGGAACTGTTATTGTGCCAGTACCTACGGTGACACAAGAATTCGGAATATTTTTTAAAACATGAGTAGTTAGTGATAATTTATTGCTAAAAAATGTGTGTCATCATAATTACAGCTCATATTTTTAATACCACATATACAATTATTGACTCGTTATTTTCTGCTTTAATACCGATAAAAAAAAACATGGCTAATATTATAAGCGTTGAACCTACCTCGTGTTTTATATCCGAAATTATTTTTGAATTCGATTAGCACTAATTAATCAATAACTTTGTAATTGTCAAGACCAATCTTAATACTTGTTCATTTTATTTTGACCATTACGGATGAACTAAGGAATTCAGACAGCTTCATGATCCCGTCCAAACCTGAGTTTTACTTTCGCATTTATTTTAGTCGATGGAGCGGATTCATAAAATTATATAAGGCTTTAATGTACAAATGATTTTGGAATGTAGGATACAAAATTATACAACTAGAAAACAGCGCACTGACGTTGATTTTAATTGCATGCATAAGCGTTGGATTATGGGCAATGGACGGTTGATAGTTGACTTAAACGGATAGTGAAATATACATTCAAAACACGGAATCAATAATACTAAACCAACATATTTGCTGCAAGATAGTCACACAGAGATAATAATCGTCTGGATGTTGTTTTTCAGGTGTGGGCACGCCCAAAATGTGTAAGCAAAGGCTTGGGGGGGGGGGGGGGGCTTAAGCATTGTAGAAAAACAATCACAGTAGTTTGAAAAAAAAATGTGCCTACAAGCGATCGGAAAGTTAAAATATCCCACATACACTAAAAAATACTATTTTAAATTAGGTGAAATTTATCAGCATTGGAAGGGGGTGAATATCATTTGATCCAGGGAAGGGGCACTCTTTTCCATAAATTCTGCATAAAGTCGAATGGAAAAATCTTTCGAACAGAAAGGGCATGATCCCCGCAGTGGTAGAATTAACTACGTTTTTCTTACTGTGTTTGTGAGTGCACAGATTAATACTGAAACTATTCTTAAAACTTCAAAAGAATAGTTCAGTGCTGCTACTATAATTGTATCAATAAGTTGTACAATGGATCATGAAGAAACAAAATTGAATAGTACGTAACTTCTGATATTGTTTTCAAAGTTCAAGACTAAAATATGACATATTTGATAATGTCACGAAAATCGCATAATAAATTATGTTGTTTAAGAACAAAAGCTACTAATATATTTTAGCTATTGATTGTTTATATGGAAAGACAGTGTTTATGTAAATCAAATATGTTCACATAAAATACTCCATAACTGGTTACTCGTGGATATCCCAAAATAAACCGAAACTAAACAATTACCATTTTATTTTTTGAATAAAAACCTTACACTGGCAGAGAACTGTGCTGTCATTAGAAACACTTTTATTTATAATTTTAAAAAAAGCCCAATAACAACAAACCTTTGTTTTTGAAATAAATGAATAGCATAGATGCAAGCATACAACTATATTCAACAATGTGATAAGATACTGATAACAAAAAGGTGTATTTTACGTTTACTAAACGGCTAATTCACAGTACTGTGTGATCACCTTTACTCGACGTTGCGTATGTGAAACACGACGTCGTGATTTTTGTATTGAAATAGCATCTCTGTATATGGGCAAAAACTCTACTTAGAATCAGCGTATAGCCATAAAAGTTTGGATTTGACAAAATCAAGATGTATTTAACTCAATTATATAAAAATCTAAAAATGTTAGAAAAATGTCATAAGCACCCTTTTCTCATGGGCGCAATCATATTTGTTTATTAAATGCCTTTTTCATCAATGATAATAAGCCAGTACTAAATGTTTTTCATTAAGATAAAAAGTAGCATTGTTTAAGTAATCTAATCATTCAACGATTGACGAGAACTTCGTCGGGACGAACCAAACTTTTTGAATGCCACTCTGTACAAATTAAACACCCTGTTATTATACACGTAGCTTGTGAAGAGGAACAAACCCTGTAGACCATTCAGGATAGCAATGATGTAGGAGAGGACAGACACGCCGATGAAAGTGTCCACAACTTGTAACAGCCACGACACCCCCGTTAGAGTAAACAGTTTGACGTATACGGTAAGTTGGATTCGATACCTTGTCGTATTATCAACGTTTGGTGTGGAGTGTATCATATAGGCGGTAAAAATGTAAAACGTGATATTAGTAATACAGACGATCAACAATGGTCCGATCAGTGTGACGATAAAAGCAGTTCTACTCGTCATCAAAGTCATCAATTTGTCATAACCAGTGAACTCACCGTTCGTAATAATCAACGACACAGTGATATTAACGGCGACTACAAAAACCGAGATACCAGTGGCGTACGCGAGATATTTTACAACAGTCAATCTACTGTATGATTTGGAAAATCTACAACGTGTCTTTGAGTGAAAAACACGATACATATGAAAGGAACACACCTGAAGCCAAAGAAATGTGGATAACCAGAAAAAATGAGTCAAAGCGGAGGCAACAATCATTGCCGTTGAGCGAAAAAATGGTCTGACTACTAGACATAGTTGTGCAAAAAACAGAAAGATGACTAAAATCATATTGTTCCAACCAGGAAGTGTTCGTAAACTTGGAAACGCACAATATGTTAGGAAAGTAATCAACAAGAAGAAAAGTGATACACAAATAAGTGTCAATGTTAAATATGACAATGTTCTATTTTCATGAACTAAAGTCTCTTGAACTGTACGAATGTAAGTTTGTATGTCTTTGGCACACACTCGCAATCCACCATCAAAATACGATTCAAATTTCTGAACTGATATCGAAAATCCAAAGTATGTGTATTTGTTTCGTGTGTGGGTCCAATTAACTCCAAATTCATCACCGTGCAACCGAATTTGACGACACCTTAGGAGCGGACTTACCAAGACGTTTTTGAAGACGGTAGTGAAACTGACACGGGATACCGCCTCAATGAAGCAGTTGGTTGTCCTGCCAAGTTTTAGTGCTAAATACGGTAACATCAGTGCTTCATCACTCTTTGATATTGTAACAGTAACTTTAGAATGATCACCAAGCGTCCAATTTGAAGAAGTGTTGGTGAAAAGAATCAGCTTGGTTTCCACATCATCTCTGTTAATGTAATAAAGGGACTCGAAAACTTCAAGATACAGGAGTAGATAACCATTTCCTACATTTAAAGCACTGCAGCTGTTAGAACTCATCATGATCAAATTCTCTATGAATACCTTCTGGCTGATTATTTTCTCCATGGTACTAATAAAATAGTCCCGTAAATTTTCCAACAGAACAACATGAGTGTCATTATTTTCTGTGAGCCGTATAAACTTGATATTAAGTGGTAGAGTGTATCGTAAAGCGTTCGTATATGTAAATAACGAAACACAGGTCCCATTGTTTTCATATTTTCCAGGAAAGCATGTCAAGTTCCTGCAAGTATTCTAAAAAAAAAATTAATAATATTAAGTAATGCTAGCATCGACATTTATTGTGGTATAACGTAAATGGAATAATTTTGTTAAAGCCACTGGCATTTTCTATATATTAAGATAACTCTTAACCCTCATCCAATTTCAATGACATCAAATCGGACAAAATTAAAAGAGAACTAAATGCTTGCTTCATTTAATATACTCTGGAAGGGTAGTAATAATTTTGATAAATTCATCGAAAGATTATTATCTCTCAAAAACTTATTTTGTTAAAGTTAGAATAATAGAACCGAGTATCTTGCTAACAAAAAAGAAAAAATGAGTCAGATTCTTTTAAAGAAGAAAAAAGTTAAATTTTACTCATTTGTTTGGTAAATCGGTAACATTTCATCCACTGAGTAGTATATTTGTCCACTAAGCTATTTTTACTCACAAAATAGGTTGTGTTGGTTTTGTTTTTATCAAAATTATAACAACATAAAGAAACCCAAATGTGAAGGAATTAGACCTCTTGGCCTTTTGCAAGTATAAATGTTTTAAATGACATTCTTGTATGTACCATCTTATTATTCAATTTGATTTCATATTCGATATTTTTATTTGTAAATATAAAACTGAGGACTGTCAACGCACTTATTTGAGGTTAAGTTCGTGTTTCCTTGATGGGATATTCATTAAAAATGAGGTGAATTCATCTGAATAACCGCCCATAGCTCATTGAAAAAGAATCACACTCACAGGGTGAATTTTAATGGTTGTAACCGTAAGTAGAATGAATTTTCTTCCTCCGAATATACTGAAATAACTATGGACAAAAAAGAATGTTCCTGACTTGCAATTAGCTGCTGTAAATAGAGTGAGTTAACAAGAATTTGCTATTTGCACTTTCGGTTTTTGAACAGCCATGTTTAGAATCACGTTTTAGTATCAAAGGTATACCAACGTATCACCTGCCCAGAATTACGTTAAAAAAATGTGAAATAAGTATAATTATATGTAATTTTTATATTTAAAAAAATAAAAATGGTGGGGGGGGGTGAAAAAAGATTATGGCAAATTATTATATTCCTAAATATCACGTTTAAGGAGTTTAGGGACCATTTCAAAATCATTCTGTCCGTCTGGACGTCTTTTTGTAAATACAGTCCCCGACCCTAGACATAACAAAAACCAATTGATATAATCTAAAAATATGTACCTATGTTAAAGATGTGCACCCCAAATTTAGGATACGACTAGGTATAATTGAATGAAAACTTTTTTTGTAGTTATTTGATGATTTTATGAGAGTTTTCTTGATCCAAAGTCTTTTTTTATGACTAAATCAAGGTTTGAAGTATTGAAACGCATCACAATGCAACGTATTTATCTGTGAAATTCTTGAAAGTAAATAAAAAATTGTTGTAATTTTGCTGAAAGTTAACAAGAAACGCAACATGCTTTGTCCTAAACGATTAAATGTTGCCGTTAAACGCTGAACGGTTTGCACGAAACGTTTTCATATGACTTTGCTCTGTTTTCACAACTTTTGAACACGCTTTCACCTTAATGGATTATCTTTCCAATCGAATTTTCTAATATTTTTCTTCTCATAGAAAGATTACATATAAAATTGCAAGAGACATTAGAATTCTTGACGGTCACCTGAGTACCATAGCTAATAGAATGACCTGTCAGAGGGTGTTATTTTCCATTTTATGATTAATTTAAATTTGTTAATTTTTGAGTTAACATCCTAATCAGAAACCGTTATCACTGTTACCCCTGCCATTTAATATTCCATTTTTAAAAACAGTTATTCATAAAAGAGGGAGAGGCAAGATTCAGAAAAAATCTTTAAGTTATCATATCCACACCCTAGCCCCAAGGACCAAAACTTTTTGTACGAGGAGACCTGCAGGCATTTAATTCATAAAGAAAGGAGAGGCAGGATTCAGAAAAAATCTCATAATATCCACACCCTAGCCCCAGGGACCAAAACTTGTAAAATTTTAGTACGAGGAGACCTGCAGGCCTTTAATTGGTCGTTAATATACAATATTCAGTTTAAATCAAAATGCACACACGCATCCAATGCACAAAATATTAAAGTAGATTTCATAAAACAGAACATATATTTCATGTAAGTTTCCAAGTTAAAAATATAGAATTAATTACAGACATTGTACAACCAATGGCAATAGGTTACTCGAGTGTCTCAAGTGCCGTAAATAAATAAATGTTCTCTTAATAGCCGTATTTGTCACACCCTTCTAAACATATACCCTTATCCTCCGCCCCATTAACTGAATTTCACTATTCAAAAATGATATTATGACCATAATAACAATGCATTTAGTTTATCTTAAATGCCAGGGAATGAACAGAAGAAATTATGTATAAAATTGTCACCATTTTGTCACATTGACCTTAACCAAAAGGTATGGGGGTCGTTTCACAAAGATTTCCTAAGATGTTTCTTAAGATAGAATTTAAGATATGCCTATGTTATACATGTAACTTAGAAAGGTCTTGAGATTTACCATAGCTGTTTCACAAAGCAGTTGACGCATCTTTAGATACATAAGACACTTTCATATCATATTGTTAATTCTAAATTAATATCGTTCATTTAAATTCTTTTCAATATGACAAGAATAAAACCTTTATATGTGAAGGTAAAAATCCATTTCCTTATTGTCTTAGAAACGTCTTTGGAAAAAGTAAATGTGTAAATTGAGTGAAAATAGGGTAGTGTCTATGCACATGTACTGAAAATTTGCATAATGGATTTTTACATTCACATGCATAGACAATTACATAAAAAATATGTAAAAATCCGTATAGTCTTTATTCTTTAATTTGAGAGAGAATGCTTTGTTCATAGTACCGGTATCTTATTTTTGCTACATATACATATACTAGTATTTGATTTATCTTAAATATTATTTGGATAGGGCCGCATAAATTAATTGAAATCGGTGGTCACTGCTAGAATTTCTATTATATTTATAAATAATCGAGTGGGTTTTTTGTTGTTTTTTTTTTGTCTAGTTTGTCGACTTTAAATAGCATGTGTTAATCGTAAACGGATATGCTTAAACCTAAATTTAAAAATTATCGCTGAGATACCAAAATTTCACGTTTTTAATTTGCTGTATCATACAATATGTTCAAAAAGGAGTACAATAATCATATGAAGTGACAAGTAGGATTTAGAATTGAGAGATGTGGAACTGTTAAATTTAGTTTATTGTAACGTTTTCTTGTAATGGTTGACTTAAAAATGGTGTTTTGTTTTTACAAAAAGAAAACATCGCAATTCGCAAATAAATGCATCTCGGCTGATAGAAAAACGAGGATAAAAGGCAAGATTTTCAGTAAAATAAACCCCCAGCATTTCTATGGAGAATTTCGCGTCGAACCTCTTAACTCCCCCCCCCCCCTCCCCAACAAAAAATGAAACAAACAATCCGAACCCCATCCCCACCGCCCACCCCAAACAAAACACCTAAAATTTCTTCAGGAAAAGAAAGGCTTATTTCGTGGAGGGATAGGAAAAATTTTCCGGTCATTCTGTAATTGAGTATTTATTTAGTATTTATTCCTGTTATTTATCAAAACTATTGAAGAGTTTCGGGCGGAATAATTTGATTATTATCAGTGCACTAGGGGTAGCAATAACTATATCCGTTATCCATCTGCGCTTGCGATCAGATAATCTACAAATAATTGTAAAAATTAAAAGTCTACACCAAAAATATTAACTAATCGTGAAAAAATTTATGTATATTTTGATATTATCTAAGTTTTAAGTTAAGAAGTAGAGTGAAATGTCTTTATGATACGTGTATTATAGTATTTTTGTTCAACTTTAATATGCATATAATTCATTTCAATATAACATAAACAGTCGCAATGTTCATCGATTTACCTGTCTTAAAATTAAGACATAACTTAGGAAATTCATTAGATAAGATTAGAATAGTGAGACGGATAAGTAATGAACTAAGGAAAAAGTTCTTTCCTAACATATAACTTTGTCATAAGTATGTTTTGTGAAACGGGCCCCGGATCCCATGGGCCAGGAATTTTACAATTTTTGCAGGGGCTTCAAACATTTTATTTAGTTTTTATAAAATATATATCGGAGAGTAGAAGAAGTTTTTTTAAAGTTTTTTGATACATTTTCACAATAAAGCCATGTTGACCCTACCCTAGAGCCTGAACTCCTGACCAAGGGTCACGAATTTCACAATTTTTAGAGGGCTTCTTAACCGCTATGCATTTAGTTTAGTGAAATAGATATGGGAGTAAAAAAAGAAGTCCCTTTAAAGATTTAAAACATTTTACTATATGGCATTATTAGCCCAGCCCAAAAGGCCTGAACCCCTGACCAAGGAACCGTGAATATCACAGTTCTGGAATAAGTTTTCATTCATGGACCTCATGCAATTAATTTTTTTTACATATATGCAAGTAGAGAAGACCATTTTAATAAGATTTTAAAGACGCTTTCACTATATGGCTATAACGGCCCCACCCTAAGGCCTAGGAGCCATCAAGTTCATAATTTTGGTAGAAGACGCTATGTTTGTTAATCTTTAGATTTTTTCAATTTCTAATTATTCTTATTTTTCTTTATAATGTATAACTTACATCAAAAGATATGAAGTTTTTTATGCAAATTCAATTTTTGAGTTATTATCTATTACATGTAGTTCTCTTTTCTAATAATTCCTAATTTTATTTAAAATTCGTCTTTTGCAAGCAGAAGCAAATAATAATTGTAGTCAAAATACTTAACAAATGAGCATATACTTACGTAGTAATTATCATACATTTGATTTGGAAAACAAGCCAATGGATTTTTTTTATGTGGAAAATCTTCTGAATAACTAGATAAACCAAAGGTGAACGTAAAACTCCAGTAAAATCTATCTTCTAATTCCAATGGTAACGATTTGTTCTCCTTTCTTTCTTTGTGTACAAATTTACTACAGTTGGTGAAGTTACCACTGTTACATTCCTCACAAAATACATTCTTGTATCTGGAACAAGGGTGCACCGTAGGAAATTCTCTACAAGCCCTTACCAAATTTTGATTGTCTTCCCGTTCGCAGGATTGATTTCTTCCCACCTGATGCACAACAGTGGGATTGCACATTAGGCAAAATTTATTTTTGAATACAAGCGTACTGGACTGTACCGGTGGAAATGTAAAGACATCCGATTCTTCACATGCATTGAAGACATCCTTATCAAAGGTTAGCCAAGTTCCGGTGATGTTGCATGTTGAAATGTTTACATCACATACGTCACTACATCTCATAGCTGTGGTTGGTGGATCATAACTGATTTTACACTTAACCTGTTTCAGATAGTTTATAAGCACACTGAGTTGTCTGAAATTTCGATAATTGGTATATTTTTGGCAACTGAATTGTAAAGGCCATGGATAAACGTTTGACAGTTTACTTATTATTCCGTCGTCATTAATTGAATCTAGATTCATTCCACAGAGGTAACAAAACACATTTACGTAGGTTTCTCTGTTTTTACTGACCCTGTCCACAGGATACGTCAGATAAAAATCAGAATTATTTTTTTCTGTGCAAAGGTTCTTAAAAAGATTGGAAAATGGACAGCCTTCTATTACACGGAAGTCCTGATGAGTACTATATTCCGAATCTGAATAAAGTTCACTGATACATGTCCAACTCTGCTGTAAAGCAAAATCGTCACAGCAATTTAAAGTGCACCCAGCATTGCAGGAGCACGGTTTTTGTAATTGTTCTGTGTATGTAGGTAACAAACCTGGTGTACAGACACCATTTTTTGTTAAAGCAAAGCTGATGTAAATTAGATTAGTAATGTTAACTGAGCCAGAGTTATTTGCATGATATTTTGTTGGTGGAACAGCTACGTTATTCTGTTTCTCCCCAAACTGTAAACATTGATATCGAGTTTTCGGTAACTGTGCCATGTAATCATTTAAAGTGTGCCCCGTCTTATTCCAAGACGTAGTGGACACTTTTTCGTCTTGTTTTGTTGTAAAGATCATAAAACTTGATTTCACATTGACCTTGTTCAAATATTCTTGTAGATGCTTCTTGCTGAATTGAAAGCGTAAAATTGTCTCAAATGGAAACAATGTTTCCTCTATATAAACTTCTTGGGCATCTTTTAAAACAACGTCTTCATACTCCTTATGAATTCCATAAACATGGTTGCAACCTAAACAAAAGTAATTCTTATAAGGATAGGAGGCTTCTATTGTAAATTGATTTAGACAAAATTCAGTTTTTGTATTTGAATATGTACAGTTATCTATGAAGAAATCTTGTATAAATTCGGGGGGATTACACATAGCACAGAAAATGTTCTTGAAAATTCCATAAAACGCCTCATAAGCACTCATACAGGCTTTCTCAATTTGGTAGTCATAATGTTTCCATGTACCAGTCACATTGCAAGATGATATCATTTTAACATAGTGTGGAAGGCAATAATGGCTGGTAAAATATTGCATGGAAAAACCTAATTTGCACATTTTGGTTTTCACAATTTTCAAAAATTCCTCGTATGATGAAATAAAGTTAAATTCCTCTATATTCGGACAAGCTAAACTCACATTGAATATGTCGAAATGAAATTCGTTATTACAAATTGAACAATACTTATTTTGATACACTTGATTAGAAACTTTGCCACGAACCGGTGGGGTATTCACATGGTCGATTTCAGAACGGGTTTTTGTACAATTGTTTAATAGGCTTTCATTTACATTCGATGGACATGAGGCAATAACAGCAGTCTGCTCTTCTTTGCCCACTGAAAAGACACTTAAATCCTTACACTGCATGTAACCATATTGAAAGAAATAATCTGGACAGCACGGGTAAGAATGTTGAACTGCATATCTAAAACATCTATAATCACAATAGCAATCTGGACATTTCTTTGGGGTATTTAGTCCATCTTGAATATTTAACGCAGGGAGAATGGATTTATTGCACACTATGTCAGTTCCACATAACAGAATGCTGTGTAATAGTATATGCGTGATATTAAAATTAGGTGGACTTTTCTGGTTTCCTTCATCGTGTTTTCCGTTGTTGTGTGATTCTGCATAAGCAATGAAAATGGCAAAACTAATAAGTATTATGAACAAATTCCTAATCATTTTACTTCAAATGTAGAAACTCATTCGAAAAATTTTAAGCACAAAAACGCAAAAATGTATCTCGAAATTCCTGTATTTTTTGTGAATGTTATACTTTCGAAGACTCATATATAGAATGTATGTTGGAAATTGATTGGCTGAAAGCATTTTCAGGCTTACATATAATAAAGGTAATAATTGTAATGCTATGATAATTGATGCATATTGGATGCACCTTCATATGAAGCACTAATATTTTCAGAACTTCTACAACATACTATTAAGCATTACGTATGCATGTTTCAGATATGATTTTTTAATTTGGTTACACTTTTATATTCCGTAGTTTTAATAATGGTATGAAATTGCATCTATACTACTCGAAATCAAAAGTGATTAAGCTAGAATATTAACCTTTATTCAAAACAAGAGTTTTGAATCAAATTTATTCTCGGCTAAAAGAAAAACATATTTTTTCACCCATTCTCCCATTTCTTCAAAGACATGTTTAACCATATAACCAAATGTTAAAAAGATAATCCGTTGATATATGCATTCCAAAGAGATCTGTGAAACTTTTAGAATAAAAGGTATAAACAACTGTTGACGAGACAACAAACCGTTCAGCATACTACATCAAGCTTGATGTAATTCAATACTGAAGAATGTGACTAAACTTCATTTTTCATTTGTGCAAGGAAAAAAAGGAAAGATGAAATACCAAGAGGGGTAATATTGAAAACCCTTTATGTGTTAATAACAATGCTACATTTTTCTTCTTTCTTTTAGGTTTTGATCTTGAGATGCAAATAAATACAAGTAAGAGGGAGAGAAGATGAAGTTTTACTTTAAAGAATGAATCTAGCAATCTTGGCATGTTATTGGTTATAGAAAATTGTATACCTCTCCATAAAATCCAATTTTCAACAACACTACCTAAGTTATTTAGTAATTTGCACAGTTGAACACGTTCACCACAGACAAACACGTTTTAAACTTCAGGCTAGCGTTTGAAAAGCAAGTTTCAATTTTGAACATTTATTAAATTTGTTTAATAAAACAAGATTTTAGAACCAATAACTAAACCAAATCCAATATACTTTGATAATTTTGTTTGGTTATTTCGATAATGAGCCTAAAGATATCCTACGGTCTTATAAAAAATAGCAAATTAACAAACAAATACTCGGCAAATTATAACAGAAGACATTTTGTAAAGCGAGAGGTTTATTCAATTGTACTGAGTGACGTTAACGTTTTTCATACTAATTGTTAGACCATATTTAATCATGTAATTGTCTACGGACTTTTCCGTTTTTTCCCCGATTACAACAAAGAGCACACGGCGGATGTGATCTATGACCGGTTAGCAGGGGATGCTCACTCCTCCTAGGCACCTGATCCTACCTCTATCTTTTTGGAGGTCCGTATTGCTCTGCTTTGAATTTGTATTTCGTTTTATGGATTTTTGAGATGATCATTGGAAAAACAAATAGAGTCGTTTGAATATTGGTGTCTGCATTGTTTTTACGATACATTATACTAACTTACATTTGCTGTTTATTTTGTCCTCAACTTAGTTTTAAATATCAAAAAATACAAAGGAAACGTTAATTTGACATAATTTTTCTCTTTCATAAGTTTAATGTCATTTCCATCAGCAACTTAAATCAATCCAAAATCTCTGAGCAAAACTTAACCAAACCGAAGGTGTTTGTGATATTCATATAATAATAATGCAAAGGTCAAGGTCTCAAATCTCAGTCTGAGATCAAGGTCAATACATCGTTCTTAACCATTTGAAAGTTAAGTAGAAATCAGTCCCCCTGACGACAAGACAAATACGTGTAATTATTTCATATCGTAAATACATTACACTGGATTAACACTTAAACGTTTTGTTTAGTGTATAAGAATGTCCCAAAACATTTTAGGCTCATTTTAAAACAAGCTGTCGCTGATAGAATACATATTAAGAAACAAATATTGCTAAAGAATTGTAAATATGCGGAGTATGAAAAACATTGGCAAATCATGTGTGTTATGTTATAAAATATGTTAACAAGTGAAATGCTGTCAATGTGACAGCAAACCGGGTTTTCTTTTATGTGAACTGCATCGATTATCCATGTCAACCCTGAATTGATAAAAACTACTTACAGTATCCAGAGAAATTGAGTACACATATACAACATTTTGCCAAAAATTCACTGATTTCAAAAGCTGGTATTTTTTATAAATAATCAGAAATCAAAATCCTAGCAACATGCAGACCTCTTTTAAATTTACAATATAACTGCAAAAGAAAAATTGCCTATCTTTAAAACTGTAGTTAACTGGAGTTATCCGTAGAATAAGGGTACTCTTTTGGCAGCCGCCTGCCCGCCATTTTCACCAATTCAATAATCGGATTTTTTTCCGTTGGAAAACACGGTTAATAAAAGCTGCAAGGAAATTTCAAGCAAATCTTTGTAAATGAAAACATAAGTTTATTACTATTTATTTACATATATCTGACTTTTTGATAGCTAGTGTCCCCTCCCTTTACCCTCTTTCACTATCCCCCTAAACTAAAAATACTCAAACGTCAATAGTAAAAGAGTCAATTTAAGAAAGTATTTGATAGTGTTTAGGTATATATGTGTGTCTGTTGCTCGTGCATGCACTTGTCTGTGCATTTTTATCTACGGGATGAGACTGTGTTTATTTGTATGTCTTAAATGAAGTGAATTTGTGATGTGTTTCCCCTGTGGTGCACTGTAATCTAAGTATATGGGAAGATTTAATAAAAACATATAAGGATAAAAATCGGCAGATTTTTAACTTTTTGTGCAAGATCTACTGTACCTAATTGTCAAGGTATTTTGATTTTGATATTGTAATGCTGATTTAATCAGAGTAATGGCTCGTGTTGCTCATGGGCCTCTTGTTTGATATTTGCAACTTCAATAATATTATCATAAAAATTATATTCTTATTTAATATATAATGATTCAGTTAAATTAAAAAAAAATAGAAACTTTTTAAGAAATCCTGTAATAAATAAAACAATATACAACATCTTTATGTAAGATACCTTCATGTATATGACAGTCTTATTTCTTTTATATCAACAATTGAGTAAGCTAACTAACGCTTTAACGTACAAAAGGATTCCAAAAATCAGTTTGTACTGTCCCTCTTTGTATCTCTAGAATTTGCTAGAGAGTTAAAACCTCATTATACAATGCAGCAATAGTGTCTTGACAAACTAGTATTTTACCTCTACCCTTCACATAATATCGGTATATCTCTCCAATATCTTCAGGGACATGACCGGACTGTCACCCCTTTTCGCCTATCAAATTCTTGCTTTCTGGTCTAAAAAATCCAAGTAAACTGCCTACGCGTTCTTTCGAATATTCATTAACTTTTTTAAAAATTTCTTACCTAAACATAATAGATTTTTTTGCTAATTATAAATTTCAAAATGGCAATTTTGGCTCCAACCCTATCGTAGTAATTATAAAAAAACAACAACTCTTTGTTCCATAATAGGCCATAGGCTCGGGCGCTTACTCGCTGGCATTGCATCCCAGTTGCAGCGCACGGAACCCACATCAGACCCTTAGTCATGACCAAGCAACAGCTCCAGGACATCGAAGGAAAAACAAGAAGAACTGAGCTATAGTTAGCTTTAGCAGTATGCTTCTTTTAACGTAATGGACAAGCTTAACTGTTTATCTGTTAACTGTAGAGGGTTAAATACTGCAGAAAAACGTCTAAAATTTTATACCTGGGTAAATGATAGTAATTTGATATCATATATATACAAGAAACACACTATACCGAAAATAACATTGTAAATTATGATGCAAGATGGTCGGGTATATCTGTGCACTGTTTTTCAGACTCCCCTTTCAGCAGGGGCGTTTCAATTTTATTTAGAAACTAGAGCAGAGCTCGTGGCAAAGCCACGAGTAGGTCTTCCGTTGTTGCTGCGAGATGAAAATTTATGTGATTTGGTGTCAAACGATTATAATGACTAATGACTAAAATTTCACTTCTGCTTTTGTTATAAAAACGTGCTGTGATTGAAAGCCTGTATAAAGACAGGAAGAAAATGTTTTAGGAAAACTATTTGTCGAACACAGTTTGTGTAATTGTTTTGAAAACTCTTTAAGGCCCTGTCACACAAAGTTGCGTTCCCAGTGCGTGATCACGGCGTTGTAAAATTAATGGAATCGCCGTAGGATCGCAAGGAAAATTCAGAAAGGCGTTCTTACAGAGCTCCCAACTCCCAACTACGTTTCCACAGAGTTCTACTTGGCGATTGACTGCCCTCTAGCTGGGTATCCGCCGAGCGCTCATGACGTGCTAGGAATTTTTACCGCGCATCTACAGCGTGCTCTGCGCGCTGACTGCGTGCACATGCGCTGTTGGAGACTTTACGGCGCTGTCATGGCGACCTTACTCCACTTCTACGGCGTGTTTATCGGAACGCAGAGCCACGGCGCGTACTTTGTGCATGTTCAAAGTACGCGCCGTCGCATGGCGTTCTAAAATGTTCTAGGCTAGGATATCCCACCGCGGCGAACGAAGATGCCGTTGAGTTGTTACGGCGCTGTAGAAGACTCTAGTTCGTTTACCATGGCGTTTTACATTATTTAATTACGCAGCTGGATCGCTGTGAGGATGCAGCTCCAGTGTGACAGGGGTTTAAACAATGAGAAGTTTAATGGCGAGTTAAATTTTTCAGGGTAGCATGGATTGTTATATATTACACGTACTCGTGATTCATGTAAGGAAATGTAAGTAAAAACGTGCATAAAAAACACGTAACTTCTGTAAATAAATCTTTCTAATTTTTTGAAGACTATGTGCAAGTTTGAATTTGTTTCGTGCTGTCAAAATTTGGTAAATAGCCAAAATTGATGGCATCTATGAAAATTTATTCAGGGCTGATATTATTTGATAATACGAGTAGACTTGAACATTTAAAATAATAATCAGCTATCTAAGATCATCGGGAGAATTTATGCATAAGTGAGCGTCTAAATTTTACTCCTGATATACAGACACCGCTATGTAACGTAAAATTTAATAACATTATTTACAGAAATGAATATTACTTCTCCCTACGATGCAATAATATTCAAAATATTTTTAAGTCAGTTTTTTCTCCTTTATCGGATCAACAGTTATTCTCTCGGAGAAAGTTTACGTATGTATTTTTTTTTTAAAAGGAGAAACTTCAATAAAAATAAGCGGAAAATAATGGTGTTACGGTTTTTATTTTCAGTTAATTTAATTAAATGTGACAAAGGCGCATATTCGGTCGGATTTTTGGTAACATGTACATGAAGTAAATTTGAAGTTCCATGTTTGTTTTTTGTGGGTTTTTTTTTTTGCTTTTCTCTGCTTTATCATAAAGATATATAAAAAAAACTACGTACATGTCACAAGCAATATTTGCCTTCTCTATTTATCTTGTATTTTAATAGATTGGGTAATCATTGTCAGGGGCGGATACAGGATTTGTAGTTGGGGAGGGGCGTTGATAAAATTATTAAGGGAGGGGGTCGTGGGTCCCGGGCAAAGCCCTGTTGGGGGCCCAGGGGGCGAAGCCCCCGGAAGCTCCTGGGTTTTCGTGTATTTTGATGGTAAAACCAGGCTCAAAATAGTGGTATTTTTTCAGTTATGTACACTTTACACAAAAGCCTATTACATATATATATATAACAATTTGACACATATTGTTACTTATACCTAATACATGTATTGGATTAAAAACAAAAAATGTTGGGCATTTATGAACTCCCAAAATTAACTAGGTTATCAAAGTTACAACATTTTAATGACGTTACGGTATCCGACCCCCTATTTGTTGTTAGAAATATCTGATGCATCAAATCTTCAATATTCTTATATTAAAATAGTCTATTTACCTAGAAAAAAATTCAAAAAATATACAGTTATTCAGAAATTTCTGCTTGCGTCGCAATATGGAAATGACAGCGCAGTCTACACTTGAAACGAAACTGCTGGGATTTCCAGTCGATTTTTGGTCGAAGCCCCAAGTTCAGGGCCCTGGGGAATTTGTTGCAGCCACCATAATGAAATGACCAACACTGCTTGTTTTAAACACAGTTTAATTGGTTTGTTATAAAAACTGTCAACATGCATTAGGATTAGATGTTTATAGATGTTTATAGAGCAGCAGAATTACAGTCAGCATAGCACAGCTAATGTATCAATGAGGTGTAATATTGAGTCAGGCATAATTATAAATAAAGTGAAACACAAAATGCTAACTTTTCTATGTAAAATTTATCAAATCATCTAGTCATGCATACTTTGAAAATTTTAGGGGGGGGGGGGCGTGCGCCCTCCACGTCCCCCCCCCTTAAATCCGCCAGTGATTGTGACCTAAAATTAGTATTCCACTGGCTGTAGCTCACCTTGTAAGTAAATTAAGTTGCATGACATCCTCATACCACACAACTTCAATAAAACTTTTTTTTAAAATCAATTTTCATATAATTAGCAATAAAGAAATTCCCCAAGAACACATGTCCATCTCACTGAAGTGTATTTTGAGAAGCGCATATTTTTTTTGGAGGCAGATATGTCGCTATATTATAGTCTGTAAGTCAAGTAAACTAATCTGTCCTAACTTGCAATACTTTGATGATTTCAATGGCGACCACCTGCATAGCATAATGTAGTCGTATTTCATAACATCTTATCCCAAGAAAACATAACATTTGACTTAAAACTTTTAATTATAATATATATTATTCTGTTCATAACTATATATAATAGAAGTTTAGCGTGTTCGACATGTTAATTTATTATAGCCACGTTCTAAGATTACGATCCCGCACCTTTAATATGAAAATGAAAGTCTTGTTGTTTGAAAATTGACCACTTTGAAGAAAGCACCCTTCGAACTGTTGATTAATTACATAACAATTGATGATCTGCAGCCATAAATAAGCTGGGGCTATATATGTTCTGAGCTGTTTGCGCTGTTCAAAGTGACACAAGATTTTCGGTAGCACGTGGCGATTGAATTAACGCAATAAAGAAAGTTGAAATTTACAAAGACTGACCGAATAAAAAAACGGGCGGGAAAGAGAAACACGCTCAGGAGAAAATGTTACACATAAGAAGTCACTATCAAATGATTTTCGACAGATCTGGAATTTAAAAAAAAAGAGCACTTGGCAGCGAGGCGGTGGGAGGGCAACACAGAAATAAGTTCGTTTTCACAATGAAGCTAACGACCATGTAGAAACACCACAGAAGTTATTGATATGTGACCGATAGAATCTAAACAAAACTTGTTTCAAAACTCATGTGAATATTCTTTAAAATAATCACCGAATGCCTTAATTCAGGGCATTCTTTTATCGTGTCAGCACCTACCGCAAACATGGCACTTTGATCATAATTTGATTTGATTTTTTAAAATTACCTTGTACGCTGTCGTATAAATCAATGCTAAATCAACTGTACGAGTAAAATAAATTTATTGGTTCATCTGAAACCAATATAATAGTTTGAATCATAATAAAAATAGTTGCGTTCGTACAAAATACCAAACATGCACGCGTGATAAGGTACATGGAGAGGTCACTTGCGCGGGATCTCCTCGGCCATGTGCGAGGGATGATCATTTTTTAAAGGTTTTAATATTTGTGTTGTTGTTTTTTTTTTGTTGATTGAAAACATTATTTGTACAGTTTTTAAAACATTTAAGACTTACAAACCAACCATTCAAATATGTCTCACGAGTATTTCCGATTTGGAGTAATATCGCTTTTATTAATTTTAAGAACGACTTTTTAATTTACTCTCCAATGTTTAATTTAACTAAATACAAAATGAACAAACTTTTATAACATAAAATTAAAACAGTGTACAGCGTATTGACGGCTATATAAACTCAAACACGTTCATATTCATGTAAGTGTGCGGGTGCGAATCTTGTGTATTAGATAACCGTTTACCGCTCGGTAGTGCAGCCGTGGATGATTTCCTCGGCCGCGGGCGAAGGATAGATTACATAAAGGTTTAACGCAAACACACGCACAGCTCAGAACCTAGGAAGATTTGAAAAGTTTGCAATTTAATGACTAAATTCTATCAAATAGAAATTCTTTTTTTACTTAAAACCCACAATTGATATATATGTCTGATATTGCATTAGATTGAGAATGGCATTGCTTTTATTAACTAACTAAACGATTTCTTAATTGACACCCTATCGTTTAATCCAACTGAAGAATTAACCTTTATGTGTAATCAAAACTGAAATAATTCTTCATTTCGCAGCTAGATTAACTCATATATGAGAGACGCAACTCTCGTGTATTAGATAACCGCTGACCGCTAGGTTGTCCAGCCGCGACCATGGTGACCGATTTTCTCGGCCGTGGGCGAGGGATAGCTTACGTAATAATACACATCTCTGATTCAAGGTGGATTTTAAATGCATGCAGTATGATAACTAAAATGTAATGCACAGAGGGTTTTTTCAATAATTTTTTTGTGTTTTACTAGAAAAGAAAAAGAATGTTTTGTTTTTCGATTCTCGTCTTTAAGGATTGTGCACTATAAGAACTAAACAACAGTGACTTTAACTTCTATAAAAAAAAGAAAAGAAAGCATGTGTTCTAATTTTTTTCTCATGAATTAAAGCCTCCTGTATAAACCATCATACTTTCTGTGGTAACTTTTTGCAAGTTTTACGCGCAAAGACTTCCGTTAACTTGCCAAATGAAAGCAGGTACATGTTAACATGTAAAGCTTTTTACACTCATACTACACAAATCACTTACAAAATAACATTGTAACGACCTTTATGAGATCCCAACAAACAACTTTTCCAGCGACAGCAATATCGAAATCCTAACCGTTTTTTAGTTATTGAGCAAAATCTTTTGAGGGCTACTGGCCCTTAATTTAAAGGGCCAGCCCTTTTTTATTGGTGTCAAATGAAAGCCCTTAATATTATGCACAACTTTTGTTCTATATGTATTTAGAAAATATTTCAAACTAAAAAGTTACGAAGCTAAAACATGAGAAAAATTTTGCTATTTTTGAAACATAGATTTCGATTGATTAATTCGAGTGGAATAATTGGAAGAAACTAAAATCCAAAAATCAGAGGACAATATTCAAAGTGTCAATAATACAGATTTTTAACTATAAATTATTTGCTACGGACCATTTCGGAGCCTTTGTCTGGAAACTAACGCCCCTAAAATTTTAGAAAAAGGGGAATAACTCAAAACCGGAAGTTGCGATTTCAATTTTTTTTGTGCTCTAGAAACCTAATTCAATTTACAATATACCGTGAAAATTTGAATGAAATCAGATGACAAACAAAAAAGTTATTGAGGATTTAAAAACGTCTAGAAGAAGAAAAATTATAATGAAGAAGAACCATCAGAATCAGTACAAGGTCTTCCGTTGGAAACGGAAGACCTTAATAACTTGTCATGTTAAATTATTAATACTCATAAAACAAAAGATGGAAGAAAGCTTATGGTAAATATAGAGTTTGACCAAAAAAATATTACAATTGTCAATATATGCACCAAACGATGTAAATAATAACTGTGATTTTTTAAAGAAAACTTTAGACTGAATAAAAAGTATGCTCAGAGTTTTGAGAATATTTTGATATGAGGAGACTTCAACTGCCTATCAGATAATCTAAATCCAGATAAAAGTGTACTTCTGTTAAAATCTTTGTTGAACAAACTCGATTTATGTGACTTATGGAAATATTTGAATGGAAACATGCAAGGTTATACGTGGGGTAATGGGGCAAATGTCCCAGCAAGTAGAATTGACTATATTCTAAAATCTAATACTTTTTTGTTATTCGTGTGAAAGTATAAGAATTCAAAACATTCCATGGTCTCATTCAAATGGTACATTATGTCCGATCATAAATGTTTAATTTTTTCTCTAACTACAAATGATAATTTAAGAGGACCAGGATATTGGAAATTCAATACTTCGTTACTTGAAAACAAAAACCTCAAAGCTGAAATGACTATACTCCTTAAGCAATTTGCTTTTGAAAAAGAAAAACCTATCGATTTATGGGATATTTTGAAAAGAAGGATAAAAACTTTCTGTATAGATTTCTCAAAAAAGTTATATAAACCATATAAAAGCAAAATAAGCTCAATCCAAAAAGAAATGAATATTATTGAAAACTTGCCTTATGAAAAATATTTATATGAACAGAAAAAGAGAATTAGAAGCAGAATTATCAGAGTTGATAAACAAAAAAGCAAAAGGTGCTCAAATAAGGTAGAGAGCACACTGGATAGAAAATGGAGAGAAAAATACCGCATCCATCCTAAGTTTAGAAAAGAAAAGACAATTATCAAACGTGATCAAATCTTTAAGAAACGGAAATGATTACATATTTGATGAAGACCAAATTCTTAAGAAATTATATAAATCACGCAACACAATTAACAGTACAGTAGATGAATATCTCGAAAATCTAAATTTAGAATATATATTAGACGACAAAGACAGAGTAGAACTAGACAAAATTTCAACGCTTTCGGAATGTAAAGAAGCTATACTAAGTATGAACAAAATAAGTCCCCGGGACTTGATGGATTACCATTAGAATTTTACCAAACATTTTGGGAAAGCTTAAAAGAAAATCATTACTGTACTATTCAAGAAATTTTTGAAAAGGAAACTATGGCATATTCGCAGAGACTTTCTCTAATCACTCTATTATTTAAAAAAGGAGATCCACAAAACTTAAATAATTATAGACCTATTAGCCTTACAAACACTGATTATAAAATTATTGCTTTTATTTTTGCTAACAGACTACAAAATATACTTGATAAAACAATACATATTAATCAATCAGCTTATATTAAAGGATGAAATATAGCGTTTAACGCAAGATTAATTGCTGATATTTTTGATTATTATGAGGAGAATGACTTGGAATCAATTTTGTTGTTCCTTGACTTTCAAAAAGCGTTTGATTCTGTAGAGTGGAATTTTATGTTAAAAGTTCTTAAAAAATTCAATTTTGGAGAAAACTTTTTAAAATGGATTAACATATTGTATAACAAACCTATATTCAGAATTTAACAAAAAGGGTGGATATCTAAGACATGTAATATGTATAGAGATATAAGACAGGGGTGTCCGGTATCAGCAATACTATTTCTTTTTGTTGTCGAAATCCTAGCAATCGTCATTAGGTCTAATCCAAATATAATAGGCTTTCAAAAACCTGGAATGACTCAGACTATAAAGATTATACAACATGCAGATGACTGTACTCTCTTTAAAAGACGAAGTTTCATTGAAAAATTCCTTAGAGATAATATAAAGTTCTAGTAAAGTATCAGGTATGAAATTAAATATGTCTAAAACAGAATGTCTCTTAACAGGTCCCTGGAAAAATGTTTTACAAGAAATAGAAAATGTAAAAGTAAACAAGACATGCATAAAAACTCTTGGAATCTTTATAGGTCAAAACAAAGAAATGAGTTACAATAAAAATTGAACAAATATTCTTGACGATTTAGAAAAACTATTTGAGTCATGGAAACCTAGAAAATTAACAATATTTGATAAAGTGTGTGTAATAAATAGTTTGGCAATACCAAAATTCTTATACACTGGGTCAATTTTAAACCTCCCAGATGAAGGTATACTGAAAAAAAATACAGAGTCTTTTATATAATTTTATTTGGAATAAAAAAGACAGGATCAAAAGAAATACTCAGATAGGAAAAATTCAAGATGGAGGCATATGTATTGCTGATATACTGATGAAACTTAAATGAATAAAAGTGTCCTGGATAAATCACATTTCCAGAAAAAACAGTTCCTTATCAATTTTTGTGGACAGTATGTGTAAAGAAAATGTTTGTTTTTTTTATTTTAGTATCTCTGTAAAACCAATGTAACATGTTTACATGATTATCAAATGATAGAACATTTTCCCCTGTTTTTCAAAGAAATATTTGTCGTTTTTAACGAAAAAAAAATTGAAAACAGACATGAGTCTAAACACACAATTAAAATAACCGCTATGGTGTAATAAAATTTTTGTGTTAAAAACAAACCAGTACTTTTTTAAGAGTGGTTAAAACGTGGTATTAAGTACTTAAACGATATTGTAAACGAAAATGGTTTGAAACCTGCAGAATGGTTTAGTGACCAATTTGTCTGTAAAAGAAACTGGATGTGTGAAAATGTAACTATAAAAACGATCTTTTCAAAATGTTTTCAAAAATATGATTTTTCAGATATTCAATATGAAAACATTGTATTCGGAAAGACGTCTTTTTAACTGTGTTTTAAAAACCATGTTTACATCTGTGATATTGATTCAAAGCTAATCTATGACATTTTTCATCAAAAACAATGTGTAGCATCATTACATCAATTTTACTATAAAAATGTTTTTGAAATTTCCAAGGAATCATGGAAATCTATTTATGAACAAAAAATCTTAGCCATATAAGACAAAAAAATATCTGACTTTATCAATAAAACTGCCAAGTATATAAAAATAATATAAATTAGATATTTTTATGCATGCTTTTTGTAAAAAAAATTGTTGTAATTTGAACAGAAAATTAAGCGATTTGTTTGAAAATAAAAGAAGATGGGGGAATAAGATGGGCTTAATGCCCATTCGGTTTAGTCGTAAAGTACAACTTGGAATTTATTTTTTCCCAATTAATTTTTTCAAATATATTATTTATACAGTGCAATACAAGTTTGCAAAAGCACAATTTCTAACTATCAAATTCAGTTTTTAATATATTTAACAAAAGATAAAAAAAAAGTCACATATAGTCTGAAATTTTGGTGGTATCGGACCCATAACATAAAAACCCTAGATGTATAAGGTCAGCTTATGTCAGGTACTCTAACCACTAAGCCATTTCAAACACAACAAACTAGGCTGTTTTAATATAATGTATGACTTTGGCTTTATTTGATTAACCGCTCCCTATTTTGTTTTCATTTTTTATAAGAACATGACATAACTAGAGCAAAGCTCGTTGCAAAGCAACGAGTGGGTCTTCCATTAGTGTCGAGAGTAAAGCTAGAAGTTCCTGTAAGAAGCAGAGTTCTAAAACCAACTACAAGGGAAAATTAAAAAAAAAATATTGTAAAGATATCGAATAATTCTTAGTACGACTTAACTATATCTGAATGATTTCAAGAACGAATTAACAAAATCCTTTTCAATTTCTAAAACGACTTAATAAAAAATATCCCGAATGTGTTCAAGAACGAATTAACAATTTCCGAATTATTTTAGGTACGAGTTAATTTGACTTTGAACAAAACACTATTTTCTTAACCAAGAACGTGGAATAAAAATTTCCGGAAAACTCAAATTTTTTAATCCGAATATTTTTGTTATGCATCGTCCGATTTTAAAACGGATTTCAGTTTTAAATTAGGCTTAATAAAAGCTTCTTTGTTGATTTATGTTTAATATCAAATTATTGGTCAGAAAAGAGTTTTTATAAAAAGACTTAATAGCCCTTCTGGCCCCTAATTTGAGGGGTCAGCCCCTTTTTCTTGATATCAAATAAAAGGTCTCGCTAATATAAACATATTTCGTTCTACAAGTAATCATGAATTATAAACCGTTATCGAGATAGCTAAACAACTATGTTTTAGGGGCCGACCCTATAGCCCCTTACCGGGGCCACTAAGAACAAAATTTTTAGTATCATATTGTTTAGAACATTATTTTAAACAACTTTTGTTCTACATTGTTTTTCAAAATATTTCTCCTTTTTCAAATATTAATGATCAAAGTCTTGAATTTTGGCCCCTTGAAACCCCTAATTACGTAATATATGACTTAGGCATGGTAATTTATGGATGAACAGCCGTACAATGAACATTTTTGCTTCTATAATTATTAACAAATTATTATTCAGTAAAGAGTTTTAATAAGAAGATTTTAGACCCCTCTTGACCCCTTATTTGAGGGGCCAGCCCCTTTTTCTTGATATCAAATTAAAGGTCTCGCAAATATAAACATATTTTGTTCAACAAATGTATACGAAATGTTAACCTTTCTTAAGATATCTGTACAAATGTGTTTTAGGGGCTGGCCCTTTATCTCCTAAATGGGGTCATAAACAAAATAAAATGAAGGTAGCATATTGTACAGAACATTATTTTGAGCAACTTTTGTTCTACAATGCTTTTCAAAATATTTCTCCTTTTTCAGATATTAATTATCAAAGTTTTGAATTTCTGGCCCCTTGAAACCCCTAATTACGTAACATATGACTTAATTATGGTACTGTATAGATAAACAGCTGTACAATGAACATTTTTGCTTCTATAATTAATAACAAATTATTATTCAGTAAAGCGTTATGGTAAGAAGACTTTACAACCCCCTTGGCCCCTAATTTGAGGGGCCTGCCCCCTTTTCTTGATATCAGATGAAAGCTCGTGGAAATTAAAACAACTCTTGCATTACATGTTTTTACAAAATATTTATACATCAAAAGGTATAACGGAAAATGTGCAAAAATTTCGTGAACAAATTTGATGCTAATTTTCAGGTTCAGGCGAGCTTTAAGGTCTTGAGCAATTTTCATAATTGAAAGCATGGGGGTACATCTACAGACATTCATCTACAATCCCTGAAAATTTCAACCTTCTATCTTGATTAGTTTCGGAGGAGATGCGTGGACAAAATGACCCTAAAAAACTTATAAAATCGTCAATATCTGAAACCGGAAGTGACGTCAACAAAAATTTAACTAAAAACATTTATCCCCTCCGATGTCCTATAAGTCCGGAAAATTCCGTGCAAATCGGGCGAATAGTTTTCGAGATATAAAGCTTTAAAGAAGGCAGAAAAAGAATGTTAAGAATAATAATAATAGAAAGAAACTGTAGAAAAACAAGAGGGTCTTCCGTTTCCAACGGAAGACCCTAATTATCCCAAAACGAGTAATGATAAAATCACAGGGCACTAAAAACGTATTTTGATAAATTTGTAGATTTTTATGTTAACAAGAAAAGTATTGATTGCGACTTCAACACACTTTTATGCACAGGGAGGTATTGTCTTTTTGCAAAATGAAAGCGGGTATACATGTTTTCATGAAACTTTTAACTCTCATATTATGCAATATCCAAACAATACTAAATTACAATTGGATTGATAAGATATTGAAGAACAACTTTTCCAGCGACAGCATTACCGAAATATTTGCCGTTTTTTAGTTCTAAGCAAAGACTTTACGGGTGCCTAGATCCCTTTTTTAGGGGCCAACCCCTTTTGTATGGTCTCAAATAAAAGCCCTTAAAATTATGCACAACTTGTTCCAAATGTATTTAGTAAATAATTCAAACCAAAAACTTACGAAGCTAAAACAAGAGAAAAAATTAGCTATTTTAAAAACATAGAGTTCGATTAAATAATTCGAGTGGAAAAATTGAAAAAAAAAATATACAAAAATATTATAAGTGTCAATAATAAAGATTTTTAACTATAAATGTTTTGCTACGGGCCATTTCGGAGACTTTGTCTGGTAACGAATGCCCCTAAAAATTTTAGAAAAAAGGGGAATAACTCAAAACCGGAAATTGTGATTTCAATTTTTTTTGTGCTCTAGAAACTTAATTCAATTTATAATATACCATGAAAATTTGAATGAAATCAGATGACAAACAAATAAGTTATTGAGGTTTTAAAAACGTCTAGAAGAAGAATAACAACTAGAGCAAAGCTCGTTGCAAAGCAACGAGTGGATCTTATGTTAATGTCGAAAGTTACACTAGACGTTCTTCTAAGAAGCAGAGTTCTTAAACCAATAAACATAAGTAACTAAAGAAAAATTTTAAAAAATCTAATTATTCTTTGTACGAGTAAACAAAATCCGAATAATTCTCAGTACGAATTAACAAAAACCTCATCGATTTCAAGAACGACTTAGCAAATACAAATCCGAATGTGTTCAAGTACGACTTAACAATTTTTGAATTTTTTTAGGTACGAGTTAATTTCACTTTGAACATAACACTACTTTCTTAACCAATAATGCGGAATCAAAATTTTCAGAGAAATCATTTATAAACTAATATATCTCTGTAATGCATCGTGAAATTTTAAAACAGATTTCAGATTTAAATTAAGCTTAATAAGCTCTCAATTTTGCTTTTATGATTAATAACAAATTATTGCTAAAAATAAAAAGGGTAATTATAAAAAGACTTTGTATCCCTCCCGGTCCCTAATCTGAGGAGTCAGTCCCCTTTTCTTGAAATTAAATGAAATGTCTCGCAAATATAAATATTTTTTGTTCAACAAGTGTTTACGAAATGTTAGCCGTTCTATAGATATCTGAACAACTATGTTTTAGGGGCTGACCCTTTAACTTCTTACCGGGGCCACCAACAAAAAAATTTAAGGTATCATATTGTTAAGAACATTATTCTGAGCAACTGTTCTTCTACAATGCTTTTCAAAATATTTCTCTTTTCCTAGATGGTAATGATCAGAGTATAGGACTCCTAGCCCCTTGAAACCCATAATTACGTACCAGATGAAGTAGGTATGGTACTGTAAAGATAAAAAGCTGTACAATGAAAATTTTTGCTTCTATAATTAATTTTAAAAACATTTTGAGTAAAGAGTTATTATAAAAGGACTTTAGAGCCCTTTTGGTCCCTATTTTTAGGGCCCATCCCTTTTTTCTTGATGTCAAATAAAAGGTATTTTAAATATAAACACATTTTGTGCAACAAGTGTTCAGGAATTGATGACCGTTCAAATGATATCTGAACAAATGTATTTTAGGGGCCGACCCTTTATCTCTTTATTGAGGCCACCAAGAAATTTTTTAAGGTAGCATATTGCTGAAAGCATTAGTCTAAGCATTTCTGTTGTTACAATGCTTTTCAAAATATTTTCTTTTCTAGATATTAATTATCAAGGTTTGGACTTCTGGCCCCTTGAAACCCCTAATTACGTAACATATGACTTAGGTATGGTACTGTATAGATAAACAGCTGTACAATAAACATTTTGGCTTCTATAATTAATAACAAATAATTATTCAGTAAAGAGATATTGCACAAAAGATTTAGATCCCTCATTTGAGAGACTAGCCCCTTTTTCTTCATATCAATAAAAGCCCGTTGAAATTTAAACAACGTTTGCAGTACTTGTTTTGACAAAATGTTTACAGATTTAAAAATATTTTTTTAAATGTGCAAACGTTTTGTGAAAAAAATTGATGCCAATTTTTTACCTCAGGCGAGCTTCAATGCCTTGCGGTTTATCCATATTTTAAAACAATGCGGTACATCTATAGACTTTTATCTACAATCCCTGAAAATTTCAACCTTCTATCGTGATTAGTTTTAGAGGAGTAGCGTGGACAAAATCACCCTTAATTTTTCATCAAATCGTCAATATCTTAAACCAGAGGTGACGACATCAAAAAGTTTAACTAACAACATTTATCCCCTGCAATTTTCGATAAGATCCACAAAATTCTATAACTGTGTTTAAAGTATCAGTCCTTAAATCCTCTTTTGAAATAGTAAGTTGGTCTCGGATGATTGATATTTTCCCGTTGAGAAATCTCCTAAAGGTGTTTGCAAGTTCCTCTTTGTTGTCATGAGTGGGTAAAATAAGAGCATTACTATTGTCCAAAACGTTGTTTGCTATTTTATAAAATGGTTTCTGATTATTTTCTACCTCCGCGATCTTTCCGGAAAGAATTTCTTTTTTGATGACAGTAGTATTCTACAAAACTGTATTGATTTCCTTATGGACTGTTAGTCAAGTTTTTCGCATACGTTTTTCATCTTCACGTTTTTCACGTTTCGCCAGTATAAGTTCGTCAGCATACCAAGGAGTGTTTGGATGTTATGTTATAGATCTAGATCTCAGGGGCTTGTTGGTCCAAAAGAGTGCGCAATTCCTGATTGTAGCAACTGACTAGTTCTTCAAAAGACTTGTTGACATCTGTGAGTGTGTCCGTTGAACTCAAGTCCAATTCAAATTCTACAATTCATACTTGGTTCGATAACTTCAATTTTTCTATATTCAACTTTCCTTACTTATTTAGCAATATAACTTCATCACCTGCATATGGTGTTTTTGTCTCTCGGTTAATTCGATACGTTTTATGGCGTGAGCGGTAGAGACGCCATCAAAAGCGTTTAATAAGTGTAGATTTTTTTAATTAAAATTTGAAAACTGCAAAAATGCATTGCGAGGATACTGAGTTCCGTACGTTTAATATTCAGACTTTGGCTGGGGCACACATAGCTATATCTTTGATATGATGTGTTTCCACGTGCTGATAAATTCATATTGTTAAAACCTATGGAAATAATCTTCTACATCGATGCATCTTACAGAGAAGAAATATAAAACAATTGTTTAAAAAAAGAATTTGAAGGAAATTGGCAAAATTATTCACAGAACATATAAAACTCTACAGTGTATTACCTTATTAAAATACCACAAATTTATTGTTTAAAATAATTATGATTAATATTTGTTACGCGATACTGTGAAATTGTTTCTAACAGAATCATGAAAACGCTCATGGAATATTGGTGATAATTTTATGTGTGGTTTGTGTTCGTATGAACAACCAATGGTATGACTAAAAAATAATCTTATTATAGAAACGCATATAAATAGCATAAACGGATGCTCAGAGCCACCAAGTGATGAGAACAAACCCACTTTAGTTTATCAATTTAATCAAAATGTGTTATCCTTTTCGCAAAATTGTATATTTGACGCTTTTACAAATGACTTTTCGTTGTTCTTTACAAATGAACCATGGATCTGAAATAAATGATGTTGATGGCGAAGACAATGAGTTTTTATTTAACCTGACTCATATTCTGTACAAAGGAATTTTACTTTGTGGACCAGATATCGTTTGCGACAAAAATATTTTGACTAATCTGCACATACCAAGTACCTTCAGTGCAGTATCATTATGTCCAAAGTGTTCATGTTCCGAAGAATGTGTTTTTGATTAAAGCATTAAATGCTGTCCCGATGTTTACTTCAAATACGGATTCTTGGAATGCAAATTGATGAATGTTTTAACCAATAAGGCTAGCGTTCGTTATCGTGTGATTTCAGCATGTCCTATTGACTCAACCTTCAACTTACCATCAAACTGCAGGAAACAGAAGCGGGGAGATTTCGAAAAAGTTTACAACCCTCCTGTTATTAGTAAGAACAATAAATTAGTTTATGAAAATGAATTCTGTGCAATTTGTCACAATGAAACAATTTATGATACATTTAATAATTTCTCTTTAGAGTGTTCAAAAAATGTAGATTTTAACTATGTTTCATCTTTAAGAGGCTTACTTGATTTAGCGAAGAGGAAAACATGTGAAATTAAGAATCAACATCCCTCATTATCTAAAAATGTTTGTTCTCAAACAGACAAAAAGATTTCGGTCTGAAATAGAAACTGGAAAGCATTTGACTATGAAATCGCAATGGCATGTCAAAGTGCATACGATTTTCCATTTAGCGCATTTAAAAATATATTTTGCGCAATTGGTAATCCACCTGAATATACAACACACTTATTGATAGAAAACTGTCAATACAGCGACACTTTTGAAGACGCTTGCTTAGATCACAATACCTTAGAGGCTCCATTTCCGTATAAAAACTTTTTTTGTTTAGCCTGCAACCATGGTAACGAAGACGTTGGACATTTTAACGACGTTCACGTCCTCTCAAGTAGAGACACTTATAATGAACAAGATGATCTTCCATATAGGGTCGATATTGAATTCCTCTATTTGTCAGAAAGTATACGAAATTATGTGGAATTAACTTTGCAGTCAGAAACACAGGAACATACCGCTACCAAATCGATGATGATAGAAGAACCGAAAGGGAGTAAGTTACACACGTTACAGTTGAACCGATATGTTTGCATAAGTAATGATTGGTTTTTGTTTTTTGCACCTGCCAATTCCACAATATTCAAGTGTTATTCATTCGATCAATCTATCAAATTTAGCAGAGGTCGGTTTTGCAATGACTAGAAGCAGTTCTTGCACACCAGGTTTATTAGAACCGTACACACTTTCCCTACAAACTAACTGTTCCTGTACTGTTGGATGTGTTTCAGATTGCTGTGACGATTTTGCTTTTACACAGTCTTGGGCTTGTATAAACGATATGTATCCGGGATATGAAAATGAAAATGCAGATAAAAAATTTCGAGTAATAGACAAATGCCCTCATGACATAAAACTTTCTCTCACTTTTACCATCATATTCTGGTGAGAATTTTAAAAGATGAATTTGATGAGACTTTTTTGAATTTGTTCTGTTACTTGTGTGGAAAAAAGTTTGAAAATATTACAGAAGAGGCTGTGACAGATATTCGTCCATTGCCGCTTGAGATTAGTTGCACAAAATACATAAATTACAAATATAGTTCATCCTTAAAACATCTGATTGATATAATTCTGAAGCAGACGTCATGTGAGCTCAGTTTTCAGACTCCGGCTAACACAAGAAGTTGCTCGTCGTCTTGTGAGTTTGAAATAGCTTCATGTAATATATCAGGGACCTGGAAACACTTCTATGAAGACGTCTTAACAGCTTGTGAACACACAGATGTTTTAACCTTTACACCAGTTCAACATAACTACAAACTGTATGAAAATAAATTTTGTTTAATTTGTAACCCAGAATACAGCGAAATCTCAAATCAGATGATTGATTCTTGCAAGACAGACGCAAATGAAACTTTGGCCAAAGCTTGTATGCAATTTCCCAACAGTCATGCTTGTAAGAATTACAAGAATATATTTTGCCAAAAATGCAATGACGTCAACAATGAACTAGGAGACTGTTTTGATTTCCAGAAAGAATATGAAAAGGAGAAATACACTGATAATTGGAATTCATATGAAAAGCCTGATCTTGAAGGTTTGATATTTTTCACTATCGAGGATTTTGAAGATTCGTATGTCAAAAATCATCAAAACAACACAAAATGCTCCTTTGACCAGATTTATGATGATTTTGCTGTGAGTTGTTATTTTGATATTATTCTTTTCAAAAAAGATTTTCTATATAATCAATGATATTAGAGTATACATGTGTCTGTTCAATTTTCAAATCTTTACAATTATTTTGTGACACTGCATATAGACTCACCTTTACGTATAATTCTATATTTCAATTTATATACACATGTGCGTAAGTCACAGTGTAGCTTCTCGCTTTTCTACCAACATTACAGTTATTTTGATAACGATATCGAAACACTTATGTTCGATTGTACCAGAAGATTATATTATCAATTAAAGACAATGATTGGCATTACTATACGTGCAAAAAAAAGGTAATTTCTAAGGTAAAAATCTTTGAAACGGGAAAATGTGTATTTAAGTTATAGATATGAGTCTTAATTATAACTCTCCTTTTTCTCTTATCCTTTTCTACATTAAAAGGAATAATTAAAGAAGTCTGACAAAAGAATACCATTTTTTAAATATCAAATCGATATCAAAATCATTATCTTTCTTGCTTATTTTCTTTTTTCTGTGTTAAAACTTACACGAATCTGTATTTGGATTCATATAAATACGTTCGAATAGATGTTTTTCTTTTGTAGAACGTCTGCAGAAATCTGTCCTGTTTTGACGGAAAACATTTACAAAACGGTTCCTGCAACTGTTAAGGAAACGCTGCAGGGTTTTAAGAGTTACATAAAAAACTTTGTCAATATTACTTGCAAGAATCCTAAAATAGAGGAACTCATTCTGTTAAGCTACGACAGCTGCAATGCTATTAATACAAGGAAGGGGAATTTTTTTCTTTTTTTGAAATTTTTTGTAAATAGCAGTGTTATTCGAGATGACATAGAAGCACGATTAAATATGTTCGTAAGTACATCTGCAAAATGGGACCTATCGGAAACAACTAGTTCAAATGTTACAGTATCAAGGAGTGAATCTGCACTTCTTCTGCCACTGCTAATGTGGAAACTCGACAAAAGGACTCATTGTTTTGTAGAAGAAGAAAACCTGAAAGTAGGATTAACTGAATACTTTGATGTTGATGTGAGCCCACTGTTGATTTGTCAGAGCCTTATTATAAAAGACTACGAATTTGGTGTTGATTGGACTAGCATTCGCAACGAATATGCTTACAAGGGTTTAAAATGTCATCACCTCACTTTGATGCATACGATGATGGTTTAAGAGTTTGCAAAACGGATATTACAGTTTATGTGAACAAAATGAGAGAATCGAGTTTAGGTTTCGAAAATATTTTCTTTTCAATGTTTAACAAAACCTTAACTACATTTACCATTGTTTGCAACTGGTTTTCTTTATCATTTCTGTTATTGACACTGGTAACTTACATCATTTTTCCGAAGATGAGAACTATGTCTGGTGTTAAAAATATGTTTTTAGTATTATATCTAATGCTAGCTCAAGGAAGTGTGTTGGTTACACCATTATTACGCCATCCATTTTACAAAGTCATAGCGTCTGCATTTAATCATTTTTCCTGGTTAGTGACATTTTTCTGGATTCAAGGTTGTTCCTTTCAGATATTTCAAATATTTCGATACGAGATGGTCAAAGAAATAACAAACAAAACTATCATAATAACGGTCATGAAATGTACCATATATGCAGTTGGATTATCAATACTTCTTGTAGTATCAACTATTGCAATACCATTAACCATACTTGATCAGATTTACATGAGTTATGAAAAAACTTTGTTTTTGACATACAAAACTGAGTTTATTGTTACACTGTTCGGTCCACTGGTTTTTGTCTTAATTACAAGTACTATCCTTTGTATTTCTACAGCCCTCAGACTTGAGGAACCCAAACAAGACGAAACATTTAATTCTCTTCTGAAACAAATGTCGTTTTTCCCTAAGGTGCTGTTCTTGTCTTTCGGATTTTGGTTGATGAAGGTTTTAGACACCTTGGTTGATGTTGCTAGTTTCTTGTATGTTGCAGATATATTTAACGGTCTTCATGGAATGCTCATCTTTTATTGTTTCTTATTCAACAGTAAAATATGGGCAGCGTTCACATCTCTCTTCGAATTCAGTGTTGCCCATGATAGAAAAGTTGATTAGTTTAAAATCAGTAATATGTGACGTTATAGGGAAAAATCTGGAACTTTATCTTTTAATTTTAAAGATAAAGACTATATTGTTTCAAATCGTATAGTATTTTCTTCAATGATTGGAATATATATCGAATATTTTCCCTAACTCCCAAAAAGAAAATAGCCTTATTAAAATAAAGCATTAGCTAGAAAAACATTTTTTTACATTATCGAAGCTTTTTTCAAATTGAATGTAATTTTACCAAACAGTGTAAAAAATTGTTTGTTTTCTTTTGAAGCATTAATGGTGATTTTTGCTGTAGGAGTATGGTTTTTCAATTAATATGCTCTGCTTTGTTTTAATTTAAGTAAATCCTTGATAAGTTCATAAAATTGTTTTTATGTGTTTTACAAAACAAGGTATGGTAAATGCAGATTTGTCTGCAAAATATATGATATTTTCATCATTGTTTTCATTTAATTCAAATTTTAGGCGATTGGGATTGGAAGAAAAAAATTGGTTTATAAACAATGCATTGTTATAAATTGCCCTTTGTTTTTTTTTAATGGGTCAAAAGATATCTCGAAGACCAATATATAATACTAGGGATGTCAATGAGTACTCGAGTACTCGACTATCGCTCGGTCACACTGATCATCGAATAAAATTTTCTTAGTCGATTACTCGTTATAAAAGGGAAAATGTGAGAAAAAAGTTCTATTAACGCGGCAGTTTTTTTTTTTGGGGGGGGGGGGCTACAAATTAAAATAAGTTTTTTTTCTCGGCATTTTTGATCATGTTCCCCTCTGTTCCATCGAACGGGTGTCCCTGGTATATATTTGAATCGGCTAATAATTGATTATTTTTTTTTTTTTGATTTTGTAATTCAACTAATTGTTTTGAATATATGTACTTCGGCAAACATGTATTTAAAGAAATCAATTTATGGTTCTTCTAATCAGTTACTTATTGGATTAGATGTTTGTAAAATGAAAAATTAATCATATCAGTAATCATCTCGAAGCGTTTGTTTTAATATCATTAAACTAATTGTTCATTTGGCACGGGACAATGCCTAAACATGCTACAGGTCACATATGCTTTGTCTAAGATGACATCGAGCTTAATTATGTGCAAGCGACATCAGAAAAAGGAAAAGCTAAGACATTTGCTAATAGATATTTAGATAAATTAATTTTCCTCTTCTTCCGGTATAGAGTTGACCTCATTAACTGAGTGATTATAACTCCGAGTTGATACTGCGCATGCGTTGGAGGTAAGGCCGGTTTTAAATCTGGTCCGTGATTTTTGGAGTTTTTTCTTGGATTTTTACGAAATGAACTGCATTATACTTCTGTATTTATTCCAGTAAGTGATTGCGATGAAAAATGAGTGAAAAGGTTAACAAAAATAAGACAAAGAAGAGGAAAAACAGCAATAACATTAATATAAGTGGTGAGAGTGAAAGCAAAGTACACGTGAGTACATCTAAATCAGAAATCCCAAGAATTCACGGTAACGGTAACGGTAACATGGAGCCACACTTGATAAACAACGTGTGTAATCCTGGTTTCAATCCTGGATTTGTAAACCAATCTACCCCAGCCCCCCAGAATCAGTTTGTACCATATAGTCCCCAGGCCCCTCAGGGTCAATTTGCCGGGTTTGTGTCTCCAATACAAAATCTACCAAATGTAGACATACGCGAATCGCTCAAGAATATGTGCGACAAACTCGAGCAAATGTCGTTAAAGCTCAGTAAACTCGACACTATTGACAATAGGCTCAGTGATCTGGAAAGGAACATGCGATCAGTAAATACCGATGTTCAGGAAATGAAAACGAAAGTCCGCGATATGGACAATAGTATGACTTTTATGAATAGTCACTATGAAGAACAAAAATGTGAAATCAAAGTGATCAAAGAAAGTATGGCCAACTTTAATGAACAATCAAACCAGATCATGAATAAAAACAGTGAAATCCTAGACACAGTCCGAACACTCAACGGGGAGCTAAAGGAACTAAAAGAGCGCCACATAGACCTCCAAACAAGATCGATGAGGGATAAACTCATTTTCGACGGAATTCAGGAGCAAACAGAGGAAGACACGGAGGAAGTTCTGAAAACCTTCATTCAAAAGGAGATGAATATAAGTGATGATTTACCATTCCACAGGGTCCACCGTATGGGGAAAAGGATTCCAGGGAAGCATAGACCTATAGTTGCCAAGTTTGTCCTCTTCAAGGATCGAGAAAAAGTACGACGAGCGGCACCATCGACTTTAAGAAACAAACCTTACGGAGTGAATGAGCAGTTTCCGCGAGAGATCCACGAAAGAAGAAAGCAACTGTATCCGCACTTTAAAACGGCCAAACAGCAGGGGAAAAGGGCATCAATGGTGGCGGATAAATTATTCGTCGATGGGAGACAAGTTCATGTACAATTTACGGAACCAAAGGCACCTGAAACAAGAAGACACGATCCGAACGCCGCGCAGCCCCGCGCCAGAGAGCAAAAATCCAGAAATGCGACAGCACAACGCTAGGATTACCTAGGAGGGCCTGCACCGGAAGTTCATGTGGTAAATGTAAACAACCAACGTAACTCTCTCCATGTGTCCGATATTAAAACTCGTAAGTTTAAATGTTTGCGGCTTATGTTCTAAATTACGAACTCCAGATTTTCTAGAATTTATCAACGAACATGACATTGTGTGTTTAACGGAAACCAAAACCGATTGTGCTGATGTTATAGACGTGGAAATTTACACCGTCATCAGTAAACACAGGTCAAACCTATCATCTCATAAATCGGGTGGAATTGTTGTTTATGTACGTAACACTTTAAGTAAGTTTGTCTCTTTAATTACCAATGAATGTGACCATGTTTTATGGATTAGAGTTAAAAAAGATGTAGTTCATTTATATGAAGACTTGATTATAGGAACTATTTATATACCACCTGTAAACTCTCGTTATTCATCTCTAGAAATTTTTGACGAACTTGAAAGAGAAATTGTAACATTTTCAACTGTTACTGAATGTATATGTCTAATTGGTGATTTTAACAGTATAGTAGCGTGTGAGAAAGACTATTTCGATCTCGTAGATTTTGAAAATCCGGTATTAGATGACAACATTTTACGAAATACATGTAGCTCTAATGATTTTATGGAACTACAAAAATATGGATTTTTTGTAGACAGAGAATCAAATGATAAAACCATTAATCAATATGGAAAGAAGCTTATCAACATATGTAAAAACTGTAATATTTTTATTCTGAATGGTCGATCCAAACATGATAAAAATGGTGCATACACCTGTAAATCTTCCAGTGTAGTAGACTATTGTATTGCAAGTGTAAGTTTTATCAAGCATGTATCAGAAATAAGGGTACTTCCTTTTTCACAGCTATTGTCAGATGTGCTCAATCCAATTCAAGTTATAATGTCTTCCATTAAAAGTATAAACACAGGTTTATGCACTTCAACAAACGATTATGAATTGTCAAACAAATGTATGAATATAGATGTTGCAAAAAGATGGGTTATTGATGACAAAGTTACTTACCACAATGTTGTAGATGGTAAAATATCTCTTATCAATAGTCTGGAGGATAGTCTTATATGTTGCACAACTGAACATGTATCTTTAGATTATATTAATAGTATTGTAGAAGAAACTGGTAATATACTTGTACAAAGTGCAAAAGAAGTTTTTGGTACACAAAAACCATATTCATGCGATAAAAACCCCAAGGCTTTTAAGAAACCATGGTTTACAGGAGAATGCAAATCTGCAAGACAAAATTTTAGAAAAGCAAAAAGATTATATAAAAAATATGGTGGGGAAATATTTAGAAATAATTTGTATGAAAAAGAAAGATTATACAAGAAGAAACTAAAACATGCAGTCGGTCACCATAGAACAATTATGAAAGATAGATTAAAGTATTTGCGAACAACAGACCCGAAGGAATATTTGAAAATTCTCAATACCAATTGTGGTAATAAGTCAACATGTAATGCTGACTTGAAGGATCTTTTTGATTTTTATAACAAATGCTGTAATACTGAAAATGATGGACCTTGTGAACATGTATTATCTGAAGATGAATTGAAATTGTTATCTGATGGGGAATTTAATAATTTTATTAATCAGCCAATTACAAGTAATGAAATTATAAAATGTATTAAAGCACTGAAAAATAATAAGTCATGTGGAATTGACAGGATTTTTAATGAATATATTAAAAATACATGTGACATTATGTTAAATCTATATGTGAAGTTATTTAACAAGATTTTTGAAACGGGAATTATACCTTCATAGTGGATACATGGAAACATTATCCCAATTTATAAAAATAAAGGTAACAATACTGATCCATCAAACTATAGACCAATCACACTTATAAGCTGTCTTGGGAAATTATTTACTTCTATCATCAATGAAAGATTGACTGAGTATGCAAATAGAGTAGAACTTATTTTAGAAAATCAAGCTGGGTTTCGTAAAGATTACTCGACTATTGATCACATTTTTTCGTTATATTCTCTGATAGAATTATCAAAGACATTTGAAATAAAATTATTTTGTGCTTTTATAGATTTTGAAAAGGCTTTTGATTCTGTTTGGCGAGTTGGTCTATGGAACAAAATTTTGTTGAACAATATTGATGGCAAGTGTTTTAATGTTATCACAAATATGTATAAGGGAATTAAATCTTGTGTAACTGTCAAGGGTTTAACCTCTGATATGTTTCCATGTACAGTGGGTGTTAGACAAGGTGAAAATTTGTCACTTTTTTTATTTGCACTCTATCTTAACGATTTAGAAGAATTTTTATCAACATATGATGTAGAGGGTTTGACATCACTATCATACCAATTAGAAAACAAATGTAATTTATATCTTAGACTTTTTGTATTATTATATGCAGATGATACAGTATTATTATCTGAATCTCCTGATGATCTTCAACATCGACTTGATGTTTTTCAAAGATACTGTAAAAACTGGCATCTCAAAGTTAATAGTGATAAAACAAAAATTGTCATTTTTAATAAAGGTAGATCACGTGTAGATTATTCATTTAAGTATGGAGACATTAGTTTAGGAATTGTAGATAATTTTAAATACCTTGGAGTACATTTTTGTAAAAATGGATCATTTAATCTCAATGTGAAAGAACTTTGTGAAAAAGCTACTAGAGCTATGTATAGTGTAATAGCCAAATGTAGAAAACACAATATGTCAATCGATTGTAAATTAGATATGTTTGACAAAATTGTGAAACCTATTTTACTATATGGATGTGAAATTTGGGGATTTGGTAATATAGCACTTGTTGAAAAGTTACATCTGAAAATTTGTAAACATATCTTAAACCTAAAGTCTTCAACACCAAATTATATGGTTTATGGGGAACTTGGACGAAACCCACTAATAATTAATGTTAAAGTCCGCATGATATCATTTTGGAGTAAACTTGTCTTTTCACAAAATAATAAAGTTGCGTCAAAACTACAATATGCAATGGGTAAAATGAACAGACCCTGGTTTAAATTCATTGTTAAAATATTGAATAATTGTGGTCTATCTATCATTTTGTATCAACAAAATGTAAATATCCAGTGGCTTAAGAAAACAGTTTTTCATATACTTCTAGACCAATTCAAGCAGTCATGGAATAGTGAAATGTATAATTCATCAAAAGGTATTAACTATAGAATTTTTAAAACTACATTATCTTTGGAAAAATACTTATTAGATCTGCCATAAAAATATCAGAAATCTTTTTGTATGTTTAGAACAAGTAATGCTAAATTGCCTATAGAACGAGGTAGATGGTATGATATACCTCGTGAAAACCGTATATGTACCATATGTAACTGTATTGAGATAGGAGATGAATTTCATTATTTATTTCATTGTACAGATGTAACAATTAAAGAAAAGAGATTTTTATACATACCTTCATACTTCTACACACAACCAAATGTTTACAAATTTCAACAACTCTTTAATACTAGTAATAAAAAATTGTTGATTAATCTGTGTAAATTCATTAAAGTTATAATTGAGAGAGTTAGCTCTCTAGGTTAATTGTTTATCATACTTTTTTCCCTTTTTCATTTTTTTTTTCACTTTTGTATTGTCACTCCAATGCATGCAATGTATGTATTATATGTATTATTGTTCAAATTTTTTTTGTGATTTTTCTCAACACTGTAATTTATACAGTTCAGAGAATAAAGAAATTGTCATTGTCATTGGCATTTGGTTTATTTGAAATCAAATACATCTATCATATTAAAACATTTTAATATACTCATTATCATAAGTTTTAAATGTTCTTGAGTTTAAGATACATGTATGGTGTATGCGACAGTAGCATTATTTAATTTGAAAATGACACGCAGTTTCAAATAAATCAACGAGTGCTCGACTATCGCTCGATTTAAGCCTCCGATTAATCGACTAAGCTAACCGAGTAAAATTGACATCCCTAAAAAATACGAATACGTTTACCGTAGATATTTTACCTTAAGTTATATTATTTGTAAATTTGGTAGACATATAATCTAACAATTATTTTAAATAATGTGAAATAAAAACATTGAATATATTCCTTCATTTCTAAAAACTTTTTTTAATTTTAATTTTACAAAAATGAGATTACGGAGCACTATCAGATTTTTTTGGAGTGTCAACAATAACCAAATAATGTTGAGAGTAATGTTTCTATAAACTGGGCTTGAACAGAAATCAGAAAGTAAAGACAAATAGTCCTCCTTAAAATTGACTAAAAACGTTGACATTGGTGTACGTCATGAAGCAAGGATAAGTGCAAACAGTATGGGTTTAACTCGAGAAAAAGCCAAAACTTTGAGAATGACCGGTGATGCAAATAATATGCCAACAGTATTTCGTGTGTTTGTGTTGAATTGTGATATATTTTGCGGAGGCACTATTAACTGTATTTTGGACATCAAACGGCCAGAAAGAAGATAGAATATCAGTTAGCATTTGGTCTACGAAAGAAGTAACGTCATTAGACGATCAGGGTTTTCCCTACCATGAACGAAGAGATTCAAGGTGGAAAACAAATTGAAAACTTCAAATAACTAACTTATGATTCTCAAACAAATGTAAGCAAATAAGAAGTCAAGTGGTATATAGTGCCGTTTTATATTGTAGGGTGAAAGACACTTGAAACTAAGCGTAATGTATAGATAGGGTATTTTGATAAACTGTGCATGCATCATATTCATTATCTTCATAGATTATAAAATGCAGATATTTTAAACTAGATTTATAGTAAAAGAATTCTGATGTGTTTGTTTGTTTTGAACGGTTTATTTTTATGATTTGAAAGGTATATACGATGTATTAGTTCTTGTTTAACTGTCTTTACGTCTTATTTGTCTATGAAATCTTGTCATTAATTAAATGGGGGGTTTTTTTAGGGGGGGGGTGTATGTGCGTTTAAATTATCTTAGTGTTACATCTGATACTTGTTTTAGATTTCGTTCGTACAGCTTGTTTTTTTAATTGCATAATAATACATAAAATCATTAAACTACATTTATCTCTGTTAAGCATTGACAATGAAGGTTGGTATGTCATATTTGAAAATTTTTAGGTTAAAATTTGTGCATGGGATTCGAATTGTATGTATGTACATTCTTCAGCTGAAAAAAGTGTACAGCTGAACGAACAGTCTTTGAAGGATTTGTTTTAAATATTATAGCTATGATGTACAAATATATTTTCCTTTCCCCCCAATTCTCTTGTTAAATTGTGTTGTGCAGTATACTGTGGAATCATTAGATTTCGTGGTGGCTCAATTTTCGTGGATTTCGTGGGTTCCTCTCAGCCACGAATTAACATCCTCCAAGAATAATATATTATGGTTATAAAGTCATATTTCGTTTTGTAGGTATAAGAAAATACACGAAAGTACGTCCCCACGAACCTATAAAAGTTCAGCAATCCACAAAAATTGGCCCCCACGAAAATTAATGATTCCACAGTATGGCTCGTTTTGATGTTTAATAACACTGAAATATAAACTATTTAATGGTCATTTTATTCTATTCTTATTGCATATTTCTAGATATTTGAGAATACAAATGTTCATAAAGGGGGAAGAAATGGACAAAGGGAAACATTTTAGATACTTACTGCAAATCTTCCGAATGTTTGTTATATACATGTACAGGATTCGTGATTTTTTTTTTAAAAGAGCTAAAAAAAAAAGGGTTAACTTCATACTTTAAGACATCAGAATACATGTCAAGATACTTTTCAATAATACAAATAAGGTAAAATTAGAAAGATTTTTATTATAAGATCAACTTGCACGTGGGACATACGTTACAAACATCTTTAGTTAGGATATCCTAACCTTATAAAAGAGTTCAATTGACTTTAAAATTCATAATTTTGTGGTTTAAAGGGAAACCAACTGTAAACCATTGATAATTATCCCTTTTTATTTGTATTAAATGCACCAGGTTAGGCCTATACGTTAATGAAAAATAAACGATATGATTTGATCAAATTAAACTAACATTAAACCAACGCTGCAAAGACGATGGATTTGAGAAGATGTTGAAATAGATTTGTATAATGCATCAGCTTTCTTGCAATCCAGAAGCGACAGGGGAGGCGACTGGCCTCTCTCCACCATTTTTGCAATGCATATTTGCATTTTATCGATATGAAGTATCAGAAAGATACATACACGTTCTTGAGTAAGAAATGCTCTGAGAAATTACTTGGGACAATGCAGTATTCTTGAACATTCGTGGGACACGTATATACTGTAAAACCACATATTTTCGTTGGGTCAAAATTTCGTGTTTTTTAAACCAAATAAAATTCCGTTGGCATTTAATTTCGTTATATCTTTATCTCTTTGTATTCATTAATACTTTGGTTAAAAATTCGTCATGGATTTAATTTCGTTGAATTATACTGCCAACGAAAATAACGAAATTAAATCCTCAACGAATATGTCTGCTTCTACAGTATTATATATTACAGTCAGTTGTGCAAAAAAAACAGAAGTCAGTTCGGGTAATGCGAGAGAAGAAAGTAATCTCGCGGCTGTAAGAAAAAATGATTTTATGGCTGCCTCCTGATAATATTTGATCTTGTTTTTTCCTGCGCGCATCTTTTTTGTATTTATTACTAAGCACACTTGGTTGCCTGTTGTATCACTAATAATACAGACCCAGTACAGATTTATACAAAAAGCCAACGCCACCATTCCTTTTTTTTCTTACATTCATTTTAGATAAGCAATCATTTTGATATGTATATTCCAAATAAGAAACTAAGAGAACCATTTATTTAAACTTTATAAAGTCCATTTTCATTTTTTTAGAAAGTATTTTTTTGGTGAATCAGATTCGTTTTGAACTGTTAATTTCAAATATCAATACATAAATATCATGCTTACGTATAGCAATCGATTTGATTAAAAAAATATAACTGTTTAGAGTTTAGGATCTTTAAGACCCAATGACTGTACTATCCTATGGTCAGTTAAAGTTTATTTAACCTTTATCAACATTCTGACAACAATATCAAGAGACTCACTTTGTAGGAGATTTAAAAAAAATACATCACGTCAAGTAATTGTGCATCTGAAATTATATACCCAATTTTATCTGTTGGTCACCTGACGTTTGTAAAATGCCGTTGAATCATTTATATTTGTAGTAGCCAATGTTTGTTGGGAGCCAAAATTTCCTGGTTTCGTGGGAACGAAATTTCATTAGTATTGTAATCCGAATTATTGTGATCAATATTAAACAAATGCTTGTATATACGTTCGTTGAGATGTAAATTCGTGGACAAGGGTTTCCCTAGAAAGCCAACGAAATTGGTCCAATGATGATTCCACATTGTCATAGTGCAGTACAATTTTAATTGATATAAATCAAGACTAAGAACTATAACAATAAAAGATTGGGCGTTCGGTAACATCAAAGGATGTATCTTAGGAGACTAGAGTGGACTCTCCCAGAATGCTATTTACCCCTTTGACAGGTGGAATGATCCAATGTAATATAAGGACGCGCTGAGATGTTCTCAGAGAGAATTGATCTAGCAGCTGAAGAGGAAAGACGCCCAAGAAGAAGAAGCAAAACAAAGAGAGCAATGGTTGAAATAAGTAGCACCAGTGGTAGGAAAAGTCTAGAGGAATGGTGGTGGGGTACCAGGAGAAGTAATCCTGAATAAGAGTGAAACAACCTGGTACTCCACGAACACAATAAGAACTCTGACAAGTAACATGGTGCAGGGTGCCCGGCTCTAGGACACATACACACACCTCGCCTAATATTGTAAATCCAATCATTTATACTCAGGTAGAGTAAAGGAAAATTGTTAATATATCTATGATACCCTATTCCCTTGAAAACAACCCAGTAGATAACATGTTACAGAACATTCAACAACTGTGCGTAATGATTTGAAAGGAAAAGTCTTAAGATCGAGTCTTTTTAGTTTCAGATTAGTTGTAAACATTACAATATTTGAATAACTCTTCTTCGAATTTTTGGCCCCTGAGACAATAGTGTAGAAAATTGAAAATTTTATAGTCATTATATTTTAAAATACGCAGAGAGTAAGCCAGATGCCTATAATCAATTTGATCATTAAAGATGCCAATTTCATAGTTAATATTTTTATAGATATTGTGGTGATATAATAATTTAATTCATTAATATTTTATATATAATTAATTTTTATCAAAAACACAATTCTTTATTATGTTATATTAGAATAAGGTATGGATACGCCTTATTCTATCAAGCTATTGATAACAACGATAACTAAAAAAAATCCTTAAAAAATATCTTCCAGTCGGGCAATATTTTTTCCCTCGGGGCAATATAATCATTGTTGTTCTTAACCCCAGTCAATATTGCTAATCAGCGACTTAATTATGTCAACATGTGACTAAGAAGGAAACATACAAATTGATTATGTCAACATGCTAGATTGTAGACTGATTTTTTTTTTTTTTTTTTGTTTTTTTTATATTATGTATATATTTATTTCATAACATACAAAAGAGATTTTGAGGCAAAACCTCCACAGAGGCCCTCTAACTATTCCTCACCTGGGGTGCCAGGGGCCCCCTGGATCGGAAGTTTGTTATATACAAAACATTTTTAAATATAATCATAGATTGAAAAAGATTACATTCTTATATTGATATATGAGACATAAATGACATAAGTTGATAACATAACATACAAAAGAGATTTTGACGCAAAACCCCCACAGAGGCCCTATAACTATTCCTCACCTGAGGTGCCAGGGGCCCCCTGGATCGGAAGTTTGTTATATACAAAACATTTTTTATATGTAATTATAAATTGATAAAGTTTACATTCTTATATTGGTATCTGGGTCAAAAGTAGATAAAACTGAGAAATAAGAATATACGTGTCTATAAATATATGCATATAATGCCTTTTTAAGCATACGTATGCGTAGTTATATAAATATTCTGATATATAATTATGTTATATAGTTCAAAATATAAATATGCAGTATAGTAAGGTATAACAAAGCAAGTGCAAAGTAGCAAAATATAATGTATTTATACATGAGCCACTCTCTTTCAACCGGAGGTAGCATCCCAACACATCTCCAGAGTCTCTATAAAGCTACCCCCGGACTGAATTACCTACATGGTGGCTGATCTACCATGTAGTGAGTTTTGTACAATTATAGCTTTAAATATAATTTTTTAAAGAAGATTCCATCACAGATCTTACGCATATATTTTAAAACATTTGAGTAGATCAAAACAGAATCTTTTACCGCATAAAACAAAGATTGTTCTGTTTCTTCAGTGTTCTCAAGTCGACAGTACATTTTATGTTTATATATTTTATATGAAATAAAGGAGAAAAGTAGGTTGTACACTTTGATTGTGTTGTTTTGTGATGAGTAAAAACCTATAATCACATGTTTCCACTGAACTTGAAAAGTTACAAAATCACTGATTGCATTCCATATTTTCTGAACATTTTTACAATCAAAAATTAGATGTCTTATATTCTCTGTGTCATTTTGACACACTTTACATTTTTTATTTACTTGACTATTCCATTTGCTTAAATACAAGTTATTACATAAAATGTTATTAAGAAGTTTATAATTAAATTCTGCTATTTTTTTATCTTCCATTGATTTTATTTTATTGAAATAGATACGTTCCCAATCTGACTTCGAGCTAATTTGGAACTCGTTACTTAATTTTTGCTGTGAACATGAGATTTGAAATTTCTTATTTTTTAGTATGGAATAAAAAAAATTGGTGTTCTCTTTTTCTGGAATTAATTTATCAATCTCTAGATGAATGTAATTTTTCTTTGAAAAATCAAAGTTTTTTTCATATTTCCTAAATACTTTTTGTAGTATGGTATATTCACAAAGCCAATTACTTTTGTTATGTATAACAGTTGCAAAATCATCTAAGGATTTTAGTTTTCCATTTGTATTGAAAAGGTGTTTTGTAAATAAAATTCCACTTTTTATCCAATTTTTAAAACAAACAGTTTTGCCCTTGTAAGTAAAAGAGCTATTAGACCAAATAGGTTGCTTCAAAAATGATTCTGTAGTTTTAAATTCAGGTCTCGTTTTGCAAATATTAAAACACGAAAAAATTTCTTTGTAGAATTGGGGCATTTTTTGAACAATATCGAATTTCTTAATTGATATTTCTGATGTGATAGAGATAAAGCGAATGTCTATGTTTAATTCTTTGAAAAAGCTGTTTACAAAGTCGTTTATAGCATGTTTAGTTTCTAATAATCTTGGTACCCATGCAGCTTTTAAAGCTTTTAATTTTGATTCAATATCTATTAAACCTATTCCTCCGTCTTTTATATCCCCTATCAAAGTATTTCTCTTTATTCTATCATGGTTGTTCCATAGAAATTTAAAAATTAATCTATTTATATTTTTTATATAGTTTTCTTCCGGTAATTCTAGTATTGTGGATAAATATATTAATTTCGGGACTGCTAGAGTATTTATTATAGAGCATTTACCAAAAAGTGTTAATTTTCTTTTCTTCCAAGATTCAAATAGTTTTTCTATGTCATGATAGACTTTCATCCAATTTTGTGTATAACATTCTGTTTTGTCGTGGCCTAGGTATATGCCTAGGCATTTTACGTGCTTTGAGACATTAATTCCGCTTATGGTTTCGTATTGATCTTTTAAAGTACCCAAAAGTATACATTCCGTTTTGTTTAAATTAATTTTTGACCCAGCATGTTTACCGAAGACCTCGATTGTATCAATTGCATGTGCCAAAGATTCAATATTTTTAAGTGTTAGCGTCATGTCATCTGCGTGTTGTATATTTTTAATTTCTTTATCTGAATTTCTGTGTTTAAACCCCTGAATATTTACATTATTCTTAATTTTTGCCGATAGGATTTCCGCTACAAAAAGATATAGAATCGCGGATATTGGACACCCTTGCCTGATTCCTCTTTTCATCTGGCATGTTTTTGACATCCAACCATTATTTTTTAATCGAAAGAGTGGGTTTTTATACAATATTTTTATCCAGTTTATGAAGCATTTCCCAAAATTGAATTTTTCTAGGGTTTTAAACAGAAAATTCCATTCAACCGAATCAAAGGCTTTTTCAAAATCTAGAAATAAGAGTATCCCTTCCTGATTGTTATTTTCGCAATATTCAAAAATGTCTAAAATCAATCTTGCATTTATACCTATAAATCTACCTTGAATATACGCTGTTTGCTCATTGCTGATGTATTTGTCTATGATATTTTTTAAGCGTCGAGCGAAGATAAAAGCGATTATCTTATAGTCCGTATTTGTTAAGCTGATTGGCCTGTAATTTTTTAACAAACGTTTACTTCCCTTTTTATGTATAAGTGAAATAACTGAGAGTTTTTGTGTGTAGCTCATTACGTCATTTATGTATGTTTCTTTCATCATACCATAGAATATGGTAGATAAATCTTTCCAAAAACTTTGATAAAATTCATTTGGTATTCCGTCTAGGCCCGGGGATTTATTTGATTTTAGATTCATCACTGCATCTTTACATTCTTCAAGTGTTGGAAAACTATCACAATTTTTTTTATCGTTTTCTGTTAAGTGTTTTATTTCACAATCACCTAGATATGAATTTATTTCGTTATCGGGTATTGAGTTAGAATTGTATAACTTTTCATAAAATCTGCACATTTCTCCTAAAATATCACTGGTGGAAGAGCGAATTTCTTTTTTTTCTGTTTCGATTTCATTTATCACATTGTTTGATTGATGTTTTTTTTCTAGTCCTAAAAAAAAATTGGTGTTTTTTTCACCCTCTTGGATCCATTTAGCACGAGATCGAATTTGTGCACCGTTTGCTTTTTTATCGATAAGGTAACTTAATTGAGTTTCCAATTCTCGTTTTCTATTCATATTTATTAGGTGATGAGGTAGAAGTTCGATTTCTGATATTTCTTTTTCAATATTCAAAATACTTTGTTTCAGTGTTTTCTGACGGTTTTTCGAATAATTTATTGAAAAATCTTTGACCCTTTCTTTAAGCGTTTCCCATTTTTCAACACATGATTTTTGTAATTTTTCTGTATCTCTTATTATTTGAATAATATTCTTTTTAAAATCATCTTCATTTAAAATTGAAACATTCATTTTCCAGTATCCTTTTCCTCGTTGGTTATTATAAATATTAAGTTCAAATTTAAGCGCTCTGTGATCTGACATCCTTGTACCGTTGCTATGGGTACCAGGGATTTTTCTAATTAAGATGTTTCTAAATTGATTTAGCAGGTCATTATTTACAAAAACAAAATCTATTCTACTTCTTGGTGTATCAGATGCATCGCACCATGTAAATCCATTTAAATCTTTGTGTTTGTCAAACCATAAATCGGTAATGTCTAAAATTTGTAAACATTCTTTGAGAATTTTAGTACTTTTATCATTTATGTTATTCATGTTGCAGTTAAAGTCTCCACAAAGGATAACATGAGACTCATATAATTTATGAATGTTAATATAGGTCTTCAATCTTTTAAAAAAATCTATTCTACTCGATTCTTTGTTTGGAGCATAAACATTAACCAAAGTAATGTTTTGTTCATTAATCTTGACATTGACAAGTAGTTTTCTACCATCTACTGATTTATGAGTATCTATAATTTCTACATGTGTGTTTTTTTTAAATAAAATTGAAACTCCTCTGCTAAAGTTGGAATCTGAAAATGCATGAATTGATTTTCCTGACCAATTACAATTGTACTGGAATTCGTTTTTTTCAATGTAGTGTGTTTCTTGTAAAAAACATATGTCTATATTTGTGTCTGATATCCAGCTATAAAGTTTTTCTCTTTTTTCTTTTAAATTTAAACCTCGAGCGTTAACCGAAATTATTTTTAGTGCACACATTTTGATTAGTTCACATAATATTGCATATATATGGTAATAAAAGAAACATAATTAGGCAAACAAACAAGAGGTATCATTGGTATTGCTACTGTGAGTCTTTGGGGTAGTATGATCGATCTATCCGGAGTTTGGCGCCTTTTTTGCGCTGGTTTTTCGAGAACTAGCATTTTTATAATCCTGTATCATCTGTGACACATCCATCTGACCTGACTCTTTCCCCTTTGATCTCGAAGCTGATGCGGACCTTACCGACGGCGAGCGAGCGCGTAGGCGAGCAGACATGTCAGCTAGGATTTTTCCGAGGGTGTTCCTGCCGGGCCAGTGTTTAGCATTCGTATGGCTTGTTCCTATGACGTCTAATCCTGATGCCCAGAAGTTGTCGTATGTGGACTCTGCAAAAACTGTTGATTTTTTCGCGGCTTTCAGAGTATCGGCAAAAACGGGCACCTGTACAGCCTTGGCCTCTATGATCTCGGTCATCAAGGAGACCTGCTCAGCAGCGAACAACGGTGAAGGGGTGACAAGGTTGCCGATCTTTTTGGCCTCAAGAGCCGATTTAGCCGATTGGATGGCGGATGCTCGTGGTACATCCCCACTTCTCATGGCTTTTACATATTGGTAAGCGTGTTCGGCCGATTTGTGGTTGTGACCAAAGATAGAGATGTCGCAAGGGAAGAAGTTAGATAGACAACTTTTTTCCCCGGAGAAGGGCACAACATATGTCGCAGGTTCTGTGTAATGCTTACATGCTGGATCGCCCGGAGTGTGTCCTTCTTCCTTACATACCTTACATCTAGGGCTGTTAGGACATTGTTTTTTGAAATGGGAGTCTTCCCAGCACTGGGTACAGTAAGGGGTGCGTTTGTTTGAGGGCTGGCCTCTATGATAAATGAAACACTTTAGACCCGCGCATGTACTTGTACGGGGAAGGAAAGTTCCTTCGCTTAAAGCTTTCACATAAATGAACCTGTTTCCATTCAAAATACCCGTCATTTTATGTGTTTCTGGGTGTCGGATCTTTTCATATTTGAGATCACTGTTAAAACTGAGATTGAATTTGTTGAGCATTTTCAGGACTTCATCGTCATCAACTGACAGAGGTACCCCCTTTACTGTTATTTTCAGGACTTGTTCATCAGGAGTTGATAGACCCGCAGAAAAGGGGTTTGTGTCATAGATTCGTATGTTTATGTTTCTAATTTCCAAACCTTCACAGACAAGTTTTCTGCGACTCTCTTGGGAGCTTACGTATAGCCTCCACAGATCGCGATCCTTCTGAACACATTTTAGATCAGGTGCGCTTGAAGACGCGGCAATGGACAACTCATAGTCAGAAATTCTGTTATTATGGTCTTGCGGGAGTTCAGAGTTTTTAAGATACACTGGTTTAATCATTTCCATTGTAGTTATACTTGGTTGGTTGTAACGGTATTTACAGTATTGACTGGCTCTATAGCGGGATTTTAAATAACGCTCTACATAACACAGTAGACTCAGGACTGAGCTTTACTCAGTTCCGTAAACACAAGTGTCTTGATAGATAATAGGATTAAAGTCTAACTTCAAAAATCTAAAGTTGCCAAAAAAACCAGAGTGGAATATACATACATACATACATAAATCTTGTCGATTTTCACACAAGAGGATCCGGGTTTACGCAGTAAATCCAGAAAAAAGAGCCAAAAAACACAGAGCAAGGAAAAACACATCCGATTACCTCTGCGTCACGTGACCATCTTGTAGACTGATTTGTAACTTTGTTATGTGAGCATACAGGATTATAATGTTGACATGTGACTTTTTAATATCAACATTCGAGATAAGTATATTAACATACAATATCTTCGCATAAATAAATCATATTTCAACATCACTATCTAGCATATTGATATCTGTACTTACCTTTTAAAAAATAAAAAATCATGAAAATTATTCCCTTATCATTTGTTTCCAGTTAAATGAAAGAATCGAATGCTTACTAGATCAACAAAAATAAGATTATCAAGAACGCCGGTTGCTAAACATTTTACAACACATACAACTTAGAACAGTAAACAACTTCTTTATGACCTTTTATATTTTATTAGTATAGAGATAATCCAATAAGTCAGTAAGTAAGTAAGTAAATAATTTATTATAGTGACATGTGTTATAACAATAACAAAATGTTATACAAAATAGATAATGAAACACCCGGCCCATTGGGCCTATATGTCACTGCAAATACAATTATAACATAAATATACACATATTACGCATTGCGTTTTTTATACAATAATGATTGTCTGTAAAGGTAAGATTTTTTAATATGTTTTACCCGCCAAAATTAACCAGTATTTACCTTCGAGCGAGATTCAGTGTAACATAAGCTTGGGACCCTACTATTTATACGTGACTTGAAATCTATTCGAACACACTATAGATACTATATTGCAAGTATAAAAATTATAAATGAACATATATATTTCCATCCATTACGCTAACATACTTAAAATCGAAACGTCGTGACCTTTGAACGGTGTGCAGATTCAACATATAATTTTAATTTAAAAAAGACATCCATTTTTTTTTAGTTTTAAAATTTCTTCTGATGCCATTTTGAAAAACCTTTAATTCATTTATAAAGCTTACACGCATGCGATAAAGGAAAGACATTATTTTAAAACAAAAATGTAACAAACAATTTTGTTAAAGTATATTTCCTGCATTGACGGATTATCTATATATTTTTGTGCATTGATTGTTACCTTCTCATATAGCCCGTATTAAACATCAAGTCTTGCATTTAACTTACATATACACCTAAATCATTTAATCAATTATCAAAAAAAGATTTAGAAAAAATATTTATCATTAACGATAAGATTATTTCAAAGAAGTAATACCGATTTTTTTTCTTAATATATTTGTGAAAATTACACGGTAAAAATACCTTCTTTAAGCCTATAGTTAGCTAATTCAAGTCGTCTATTACGTTCGTGTTCTCAATTAAGCAAACTTGACAATAGATGAAGAATATAAAAAAACGACACAGTCAACAACAACATATAATTGACGATATTAATGTACAATGAAGAAACAATTCATCAGAGCCATTTGAAATGAAATTGATTTTTTATTATCTAGAAAAATAATTGAAAAGCAGTAGATTTTGAATGTTTAAGTTAAAAAAAAACCTCATTATTCCACATGATGACAAAGATTTGTGTATTCGTTACATTAGTACAAGAAGAAAAACTTTTCGAGCTGTCCATTTCCATTTTTTTTTGATATGTCAGTATTTTAAAAATAAATATAAATAATAAGGTAGTTGAAACTTTTTTGCACTTCCGTTTTAAGTCAACAATACTTATATGTGGTACAGTGATGAAAGGGGACAATGGCAACTACTCGGGGCTTTCCGGTAGATCTCGGAACAACACATCAAATGCAATGCATCAACTTCTAATGAATAGACGCCGCTTAATGATGAAAATATCATTAAAGTAACTCCATACTCGTAAAATCCTCTGATAAAAGTTGAAAAACCGAACTGATTTCAATTGAATTGACTTAAATTTCATCAATTGTTTTAAAAAATTTTACATGTTATCACACTTTTTGAGATGCTAGATAAACATAAAATAAAGCATGTTTTAGCATCAGGAAACCGTATATTTTTTTTGTTAAAAGTAAAATTTTTGTAGACAGAAATTTGTTTATCTTGTTTAATTTTATTATCAGAAAACTAAAACTACAAAAATATTTTTAAAATTATTTGTTGGGAAAAGAAAAACTTAGACATTTAGACAAAAAAAATTTAGACATACAAATGAGAAAAAGGTAAGAAAAAGAGTTATTTCCTCGTAGAATAGATAAAATGTATTTTTAAAAAATGGAAATTTAGGATAAAATTAAGCTGCGAAAATATCTTGAACTTAACAGTATTTCTAATTACATCCATGTGATTATATTCACATAAAATATGTGAAACTTTCTTGCACAAATTCTAAAGAATTCAAAGTTTAACAAAAAAGTATGACATCACAGAACACTGGGTCTACTTTAAGCGTTTTAGTTGCAACCCCTAATGCTATAAATTCTTGTATTGATAGTTGACAACATCAACCGCTAAAGATAAATCACCGCTAAATGATAGAGTTTTGTCATCTAGCGTCGAAAATGCACAGCAGATCTAGCGCTTAACATAACAAGTAAAAAGCTACATGGTCAACCCCTAAAGATACAAACATTTTTTTTTCATTAAGCGTTGTAATTGCACTCTTAATGATATAATAACATACTAAAATGTAGAACTCTGGCCAATTTTTCTATATATCTATTAAAAAAAAAGACAAAAGAATAGATGAAAGGAAAGATAAATGGACAGCATTTTACGAATATTTTAAACCCTCGTTGGTTTTAAGGTATCTGTACTTTTTTTTTTAATGTTAAATTTTTTTAAAGAGTAATTGTATAACAGGTTTTTTCTGCGTCATGTTTTTGCGCGTTTCATAACCTAAAACGGTATATAAAATTTATGCGAATCAAATTTTCACTATTTCAAAGTCATAGAAAAATATCATTCAAGATTGTTAAAACCTATGAAGTAAGAGGGTAAACGTATATAAATTGTCGCTCTATGTAATTAACAATTCGGACAATGAAACCATTTACATAATTTGCTTAATGTGAAATAATTACCAATAAATATTTTCAGAGACGCAAACAGTCATAGAAAAAAAAGATAATATACCGTTACATATACCAGTAGCTCAGGTATAATTAGACATCGGTTTACGCAAGAGAAGTGGCTGTTTTAATTAGCTTGTCAATGGATTATTAAATAAATTATAAGGCTTAAATACCTACATGTATTATCTGGCGCTTGTCCTCCGGTCCCGTAATTTCTACCTCTAAACTTACTGACCACTGTTCATTGTACTTTTACATACCTGTTTACTTCTTATGGAAAGAGAGAACTATACTATAAGAACAAAACTTTGTATCAAATTATCAAATTTACGCTGATATATTTTCCGCGATTCGGAAATCGTCGCAAACAAAGCGGAAATTAGATACACGCAGAAAAAACCTGATACATGTATACGTTATTATACAAAATTATATCATGTAATACATTATCATATCATATTATATCAAATCATACAATATCATATTACACGATTCAATATCGTATCACATGATACAATACAATATCATATTCTACAATATCATATCAACTGATTACATGCAATATCATACAACAATATCTACAATATTGTATCATATGATACAATACATTAGGGGTGTTATTGAAGAATCTTCTTTAGATCCACTGAGTCAAATTCATTTGAAGAGGGATGATGCAGCTCCCGCAATATATATTTGTTATTTTTCAAATTTAAAGGCATTAGGATATCACCCACATTATATACCAATTTCTTTTCACTTACTCGCCTTGTTTTATTGAAATTGTTAACTTCGTTTTACAAAATCAATTATTTTGCTGTTTAAAAAATGTATACACTGACGTTAAAGGGGTATTTTATGAAATATCAAAAAACTAGCAATATACTTAAAATAGTTAGAATAAATATAATTATGATGAGCCCAAAATATTATGAAAACACGCATGCTTCAAAATTACCATTTTAGACTCTAGAATTCATCAAAATGCGGCATTAAAAAATATCTCAAATTGTTTTATAAATAAGATCTATCATTGCTAATGTGCACTATAATAAACAACAATTTCACGACCTTTATTACCATTTATTAGAAATACTTTGATAAGCAGTACACTTTACCCCTTTTTAGATTTTTAAAAACAATTCTCCATTTCAAGCAAATAAAATATATTCAGATTTCTACAGTCTCTCTAAAACAGTACTTAAGATCGTGTTCAGCTATTCTTTGATATGATATAAAATTCATTATATGTATAATGATTTTATTTTGTAGAATTTCAAAAAGAAAGTTGAGAAATTGTGCAACGACTACTTTAATGCCATAAAATAGAGGAAAATATCTATCAAATCATGTTTAAGGTCATAATGGATAAATTGCATTAAAGCATAATAAAATCAAATCAATTATTACGTTATAACAGAGTAAGAACATCAAAGCATCATAGCAATGATAGTCACAGGATCAGTGTTTTGTATCTCCTTAAATTAGGAAGAAATCATTGTTATGGGTGGAATATTGTCTTAAATTGTTACAATTAAGATCAATTATATTTTAAAATAAAACTAATTGCAAAACTAATACAAGAGTATACACAGTATTTAGCTATATACAAGTATAATGCAGACAAGTGTTCTACAATTAGATATATTATTTTATTATTAAGAGTGCAAATGGCATGTTTAATATTAAAATGTTTATTTTATTAAGGGTTGATCATGTAGCTTTTTGCCTGCTTTATTAAGCGGTACATGTAGGTCTGCTGTGCATTTTCGAGGCTTTATGATAAAATTCTATCATTAAGCGGCAATTTATCATTAGCGGTTGATGTTATCAGCTATTAATGCAATTGAATTTATAGCATTAGGCGTTACAATTGCAACGCTTAATGATATTTTTATCATTAAACGGCGTTTTATCATTAGAGGTTGATACAATGCATTAACAGTACCGGACGTAATAGTGTATACAAAATAGAGTCGCTTCCCATTGAACAAATTATCGGTTAAACAGATTATAAGTCGATTCTGTGGTGTTTTATGGTATATTATTGATTTAAATGAAGTCTAGCTCACACTTCGACAGATCATAAAATGTGTTGAATTTATATCGTTTTATAAAGAATGCGGGAGGGGGATGTCATGAACGCATATGTACATAAAATACATTCGACGTGTTTTTCTGAGCTCTGTCGGAAAGGCTCGAGAAGTTGCGATTATAAAGAGGAATTAGAGGACATGTGACATTGGCGTACAGAAGGTAAATTTAAAGAGTGCACAGAGAGTAAAGGGGACAACCAAGGTTGAAAAACAGCGTCCATTCATTAATAATGGCATGCTGTGTCATTGTTCTAAGAATGACAGTGTTATACAAGGATATATCTATGAAATGGGACATAGGATTACAGGGAATGTGTATATAAAATGACTGGTATAGTTCTCTCTTTCCATAAGAAGTAAACAGGTATGTAAAAGTACAATGAACAGTGGTCAGTAAGTTTAGAAGTAGAAATTGGGTGATCGGAGGACAAGCGCCAGATAATACATGTATATATTTAAGCCTCGTAGATTATTTAATAATCCATTGACAAGCTAATTAAAACAGCCACTTCTTTTGCGTAAACCGATGTCTGAGCTATTGGTATATATGTAACGGTACATGATCTTTTTTTTTTATCTATGACTTTTTGCGTCCTTGAAAATAATTATTGGTAATTATTTCACATTAAGCAAATCATGTAAAATGATTCATTGTCCGAATTGTTAATTAGAGCGACAATTTAGATACTTTTACCCTTTTACTTCACAGGTTTAAACAATCTATAAAAAAAAATAACATTAAAAAAAAAACAAAAAAAACCACAGATACCTTAAAACCAACGACGGTTTAAAATATTCGTAAATTTCTGTCCATTTATCTTTCCTTTCATCTATTCTTTTGTCTTTTTTTTTACTAGAAAAATTGGCCAGAGTTCTACATTTTAGTATGTTATTATATCATTAAGAGTGCAATTACAACGCTTAAAATAAAAATGTTTGTATCATTAGGGGTTGACCATGTATCTTTTTGCTTGTTATATTAAGCGTTAGATCTGCTGTGCATTTTCGACGCTTGATGACAAAAATCTATCATTAAGCGGTGATTTATTATTAGCGGTTGATGTTGTCAACTATCAATACAAGAAATTATAGCATTAGGGGTTGCAACTGCAACGCTTAAAGTAGATCCAGTGTTCTGTGATGTCATACTTTTTTGATAAACTTTGAATTCTTTAAAATTTGTGCAAGAAAGTTTCATATATTTTATGTGAATATAATCACATGGATGTAATTAGAAATACTGTTAGGTTCAAGATATCTTCGCAGCTTAATTTTATCCTAAATTTCCATTTTTTTCAAAACATTTTATCTATTCTAAGGGGAAATAACTCTTTTTCTGACCTTTTTCTCAGTTGTATGTCTAAATGCTATAGTTTTTCTTTTCCCAACAAATAATTTTTAAAAAATTTGTAGTTTTAGCTTTCTGATAATGTTGACAGTAAAATTAAACAAGATAAACAAATTTCTGTCTACAAGAATTTTACTTATAACAAAAAGCATTCTTTTTTAAGGTCAGAGAATTCCAGATTCAGTAGTTTCGTAAAAATCCTCGCCAATAGGATATTGTGACTTTTGTGCAAAATTAAAACAACTTTGAGCAGAATTTTTTATAGTCCAATCCACACTTTGCAAGAGTTGTTGCCTTTTCGGGGTCAACCCAAAGGTCAAAAGAGAAAAAAACACCTTTTCCCTTCTTTATGCAACCAAATATTTTGGCGTCCTGTGAAAAAATCTCTTGGAATTTAATTTATTTCTTCGATGTGTGGGTTGCCCCAACTTGGGTCAATCAAACTTCCCAGAGGAAACCGATTTCATATGTCAAATGACGAAGTTTCAACCCTCCTAACTACAAAGGCTACTGTTATAAATTAATGGGTTTTCCCAAAAGATGGCGGCCAAGGGACATAACTTTTGTAAAGTGTGTATTGGTCTATCATTATTAAAATATTATTTCTAGACATGCCATTTAAAATAGATATTTAGTTCTTTTCACAGATTTTCTTTTTGATTGTCAGCCACTGATCTGAAATTATATAAGAGAATACAAACACAGCATTTGCGAATTGCTATTCCAAATACATAAAAATTGCACTTTTGAGATGATGTTAGTGAAAAAGCTCAAATTAAACATTTAGTCTTGAATTGTTATCTCCATTCTAAAATTCTAGAATTTTTGTTGCAAACTTTCCTCTTATAGAGATAACATTTCTATCAAAATCGAACTAAATTTAAAATATTGTAACTTTTAATCAAACTTAGGGTAGTGGTAATTTGTAAAAGTAGTGTGTTGCAATCAATACATTTTAAAAAGTAATTGGGTGTATTGTGCAATGTACTTTTTTCAATTACAAGTATTGTAACGTAAAGCTTTACTTCCATAAAAAACGCTCGTAACGATCATTTCTTTTCAACACATTGAATTATATTTAGCCTATCTATAGACTTAAAGAGACATTTCAAAATTCTAGTAAGAATGTATAAAATGAAATCAATGAAACAAAAAGATGTCAAATTTTAAATTAATCTTATTAAAATTAATAATTTAAATTAAATCTGATTAAAACATGGTTGGCAGGAAATACCGGTGCTGCGAATTACAAGTGATAAATAGCGGTATTTTCCGTCCCATGAAAGACCACTGATTTTCTCTTACCTGGGAAATACTGGGAATTACAACGAAACACAAATGATATATATTTTGTATCATTTATTCATTTTAAAACACGTGTTTAGGTAATAAAAGGTAAACAGTAGGCATTAAAACACAATTCAGTATGTTTAAAATTCACTCCCAGTATTTGTAATCTTAAATTCACCAGCTCTTTTTATTCTTTATCGCATCTTATAGCAGAATATGAATTTCAATCTCGCATTGTTCACCCAATTAGATTTATAATAATCTAAAGCACACAATAAACATTAATCCTGTTATAATTACTGTAGGTGTTGGCAGCAGCAATCAAATTCCACAAAATGTAGCAAGGAATTGACTCTTGACAGTAATGTGCTCCTGTTTTGGGGAGATATTTACTTTGGGTGGGGCTAATTGGCTTCTTTTTATTGTTTTGCATACTGAGGAAGTCACACAGTCACACATTAATTTTTCACAATTTTGGGGGGTCCATTTTTCATACATATCAAAGAATTATTTTTTTTTGATAATTGAATAGATTGCATCTTTACCTGTTTAAAGTCCTAATACAGAATGCAATAAACAACGTTTAATTTACTTTATAAGAAGATACTCTAAACATTAATGGGTAGGCAAATGTTGTTAAAACAAAGTTGTCAAAGACAATGATAAAATGACATTGCTTCGTTAACAAGGTGAACAGCTATCGACATCCGAACAGATGAAGTATGTAGTTGTACTTCGTTTCCTAGTTTTTCTTCAAATGCGAGTAATTCCCCAGAAATACCAGTCTTTTCCCCCATCCTTGGAAAAATGAGTGTTTCCTACTGGTTGCCAAACCTGAATTAAGAGATATCAAACCAGTAACATTTATTCATTACATGTACTGGTAGTTCAATTATTTCAATTCCAAAAATAACCCAAGCAAATATTACCAATTCTTTTTACTAAACGTAGACTCTTTTTGGCATGTTTACGTAAGACTAAAAAGCAACTGCAAATAAATTGTTATCAAAAATTGTCTTTGTATCATTTTTTTCTTGTATTGTGTAATGTTATTCTTTACTTTAGCAAAGTACATGTAATTGTAATTTTATTAATTAGTTTTGTAAATGAAAGTAATGGTAATTGTAATGGAAAGAGTTTCAATTCAATTGAAATTCAATGTAATTGTAATTGTCATTCAATGTATTACATTTCAAAGTAGTTGACCCCAGGTCTGTATAATTTATGATTTAAATAGTTGTCAACTAAGATCATATTGAATTCATTTAAAATTGTGAATAAAAGCTCACACCACAAGTTAACGTATTTTTAATTTGATCATTTGTTTTTTCGATCCTTCTTCCTTTTGTGGGTTTTTTGGTTTTGCGTTTTGTTTTTCGTAATAAGGTTTTCCTTTCTTTTTATTTGCACTTTATATTTTTGATTATTTTACAATTTTCTTCTTTTGACGATATCAAATTACCCATCACGATTTCATAACAGGCAAACTATTGGACTTTAGGAATTAAAATTGAGATTAAGTTAATAACTCACTAAGCAAAATTGAATTTGAAAACAAAATACTAATAAGTTTACGCTTTATGAGCTTTGAAAGAAAATTGCAAATCTTGTAACATTCTTTATTCTCTGATCCATAAAACGAGAAATATTATGAAATAGCTAATCCAAGTAATCTTTACCTTAAAAAATATTAACAAGTTTCGTCTCGGAATATGGAAAAAATTCGATGTTAAGAAAGTCTAAAACTGATACATTTTTTTTAATCTCTATATGAGAGATAGATAGATAGATAGTTAGATAGATAGATAGATAGATAGATAGATAGATAGATAGATAGATTAGTGTAATGTAGTATAATATAAGTATATTACATGTATCTAGAACATATGGCAGTACATGTTTATTATAGTAGTACAATTAGAGAAATGTTATGAAAAAATTCACCGGATATAAACTTAGTCACTTGATCAAATCATGTGCAGCCCGAAATACTTCTTATAAAGATTAATTTTGTCCAAACCAATTGCAAGTTCATACCCGTTTAATTTTTCAATATCGTTCTCTGCATTCATTTTATTTGTACTTTTGAGGAAGCCAAAGCGTTTAAAAAAACCTGCATACAACAAATGGATAATATTGTTAATACGGTTTGCTACACATTAAAAACAGTTTTTTCAAATCGGCAGAATAATATTTTACTATAAAGATAGCATAAAGCATTAGAAGTATATGAGTCAAATAGGCGAAAATAAATTGCAATTTTTGATAAGTATTATGAGGCGGATTCGGAGGTGTCCAAGTAACGTAGTGCACGATGCACTCGCTTGTCACCGCTGCGACCCGAGTTCGATCCTCGTGATCGACAGTGGTTGTATGTGATAGGGTATGGCGGTCGCCCGCTTGGACACGTGGGTTCTCTCCGGGTACTCCGGCTTCTTCCCACACAAATGACCCCCTCGCGCTAACATCCGTGCCAACGAGAGATATTAATATAAGTTGCAGAACTTGCTTATCAATCGTTGTAAAATAAATAAAGTTCAGTTTTAGGCGGATTCTTACTCGTGGTAAGCAGTTCATACGTCCGATACTCTATTCACTGTACTATGATAATAATCAGCATAAAATCGATTCATGAAGACAATTATACAAAACATGTAATACCCATTTTGTGACTGTGTCTTAAAAGTATGTCTAAATGTAGTGGGCCAGGTTTACAGTTTACAGAGACATGAAGGTGGTTGTTCCCGTGAACAAATTCTGTGAAAAATCTAAGGGCTTCTCAGAAGACTTTACACCATGTACCAACCGAGTTTTGTCCCATCAATCTTTTTAAAATTGATATTTTTATATCTAATATTGATGTTTGAAAAAGTATTAAAAAAGTAAAAGAGTAATTTTTTTTAAAAATAATAGTATTATAAAATTCAGCTTTTCTTGCCAAATGGTATTTATGAAGATAACTTAATTTTTCTCAAATAATTTTTATGTAAAAAAAAAAAAACAATTGCATTGTGGTGGTCACAATGCAATTGGTTTTTTTTTACATAAAAATTATTTGAGAAAAATTAAGTTATCTTCATAAATACCATTTGGCAAGAAAAGCTGAATTTTATAATACTATTATTTTTTAAAAAAATTACTCTTTTACTTTTTTAATACTTTTTCAAACATCAATATTAGATATAAAAATATCAATTTTAAAAAGATTGATGGGACAAAACTCGGTTGGTACATGGTGTAAAGTCTTCTGAGAAGCCCTTAGATTTTTCACAGAATTTGTTCACGGGAACAACCACCTTCATGTCTCTGTAAACTGTAAACCTGGCCCACTACATTTAGACATACTTTTAAGACACAGTCACAAAATGGGTATTAAAAATCATAATCCTAATAAAATTAAATCTTCATTTCTTTAGGATACTTTCACACAAGTTTCATTATTCCTGGCCCAATATTTTTAAATATAATTCTCACTTCTTACGTAAATTATTACATGTACCCATCTCCAGTTGTGGTACCATCATACCCCTGAAGCGCATGCTTTAACACAGGGGGAAAACCATCTTTAAGGAAGTCATCAAAGGTAGCTTATAGGATCTTAAAGGATATACGATCTTAAAGCCACCTTTAAGTCACCTTAAAAGGTAGAGCTTAAAGATCTTTAATGTTCAAACTTTTTTAAGCCACCTTTGATCATTGTTAAGTGGCATTTACGCTCCCTTTAAGTTGTCTTTACTCCTTCAAGTCAAACTTGATCAAACTGAGCAGTTTCATATTAAATACATTAAATTAAATCCAAGAACTCTTTTGTAGGGGTGGAAGGGGGGGTGATCCAGGTGATAATATAGTTTCCGAGGAGGAGGGTGTTCCAGGCGGTTTTAATTGTCAACACATACCATGCAGAAAAAGGTATCTACACCCAATAAATATTACTTATCTAAACAATGAATATCTCTCTCTCTCTCTCTCTCTCTCTCTCTCTCTCTCTCTCTCTCTCTCTCTCTCTGTAAGCAAGCAAGGTCCAGAGTACGCATAGCTCTCTCCTAGATGGGAGAGAATCGTACATGGTAACCGTGGTAAGTGACGATGGTGTTTAACAATAATACAAAGTTGCATGTACTCTATACTCTGAGTTCATTTCATTTATATAAATGCATAATGTACATGTATAATTACCTACAGTACCGATAAGAACCAACCTACCACCAGAACAGCCCCCAACTAAACCCTGGATTTACTTTCGGGTTTTCTTGGGGTTTACTCTGGGTGTGCTTTTTGAAAATATGCATCCACTCGGGGTTTACATCAGGTGCACTCAGGATTTACTTTGGGTTTCCTCGGGATTTGCTTTTGCTGTACACATTGAAGTGTGAATCAGACCTGTCTCTTATAATCTTTCCATCTTATTTCATGTACCTATACATTACAGCCCCGTGTATATTCCAAATACATATGTAGTGTTTGCTTTCAGGGTAATACTTCTGATCGGGGTTTACTCTCTGTGTCAACTCTTGGTTTACATGTACTTTGGTATTACTATGGGTCCACTCTAGCTAGTAAATCTGGAATAAACCCAAAGTAAACCCAGAAAATAAACCCAGGCTTTAGTTGGGGTCTACTTTCGGTTAGGTTGGGTCTGATCGGTACTGTACTTACTTACATGTACCATTCGAAGGAAAAGAGAAGAATAACGCAGTTTTTACACCTTCCGATCACCATTCGACAGTCAATAAACGAATTGAACGATATTAAAAAACTTGAGACGGAAGTGGAAAGTACAAGGGGGTCTGTATATGTACGTAGAACTGAGTTGTCTTCGTTAATAATTACTAAAATTAGTAATTAATATTCAATAGATACTAATATCTTTAACCCCTTCTTAAATAGGAATTAAAAAATTAGAGGGGGTCAATATTTTGAGGCCTTAATATCTGTCGCCGCCGTAGTATCTTAAGACCTCTCTCAAAAAGAATTAAAATATTGGAGTTTAATATTTCGCGGCCATTATATTTTGAATGAGTTGAAATTCTATGTCAACAACTTTAAACACGGAAAAAAGTTCCTTGAAGATTAACAAATAACCATTTCATTTTCGAACACATTTTTATTTTTATCATTTGATGAAAAAAAAATTAAAACAGCACTAAATGTTTCACATTTACAACTCCATACTCTTCAACTGAAGTTTTTTTTTATATGTATCGTCACTGATATTGTTATAAAAATTACATTCTATTTTAATGCATCATATTTACGAGGGATGCAGACTGATGTCTAACTCAAACTGAACACAATATAATTTATTTTAGCAATTTAAACACTTTCAAAAACCAGCTAAACCTCATGCTGCCCCCTTATTTAAAATGTTTTGTGCAAAACTGCCCCCTGCCACCTAGTCTGCCCCCTGCCACCTAGTTCTATGTTTGATGTTAATTAATTTATACCTATAAAATGTTGGTTAAGAACACGTTAGTTATATTACGTTTTTTTTTAATAAAATCATCTACATTTTTACTTACAAATTATTTCTAACATATTATATAGTTCTTTATACCAATGAACACTTTTTAAATAAAATATTGCTTCCTTATATACAAAATAAGGAAACATGGTTGTATCTTCTTTCAGAAAAAAATCTTTAAAACTTTAGACCAAACATAAAACTATAGATAGTTCTGAAACTAATTCCAATTATGTGTTATGGGAAAAAATCTTAAATTCTTTTATAGAGCGAACAATTATAATGACATTTATATCTATATAAAGAACGATTAATCTATTTTGTAATGTTAACGTGATAAAGGGGTATGTACATATATGCTTAGCATAGCACTAAAGAGGTATTTTTGTCTATATATTTGTGTATTTTGTATCTATGTATTTTGGAGCAGATGGTAGAGTTCTGCTATTTTAGTTTTTAAGCAAAAAACCCAAATCGATGTCAATACGTTTAAGTATTCTTAAAAATAAGTTGCTTGTTCAAAACTGCTCTTTAGACCTTTTTTAGAATTTGTTTAAAATGCATATTTTTGTCTGAGTTTTGTTGGGATGCCAAAAGTTGTGTGATTTAAAACATCATACACTACCTATCAGTGCAGATCAATGATACATTTAAATAAAAATATACTTTTCATCAAATCCTGTCAAAAAACACAATATACAACACCTACATTTAAAATACCTTTATGTATTTGCAAACGTCTTATTTCCTTTATATCAACAAGTGTGTAAGCTATCTAAAGCTTAAACCCACAAAAAATATTCCAAAAATCATTTCTTTCTGTCCCTCTTCGTATCTTTAGATTTTGCTAGAGATTTTAAACCTCTAGAAATGATAACTCAATACAATAGTAGTATTTCGGTGATCTTCGTATTTGACCTCTACTCATCACAGATTATCGGTATATGTCTCCAATATTTTCAGGGACTTGATTCGACTCTTACCTCTTTTAGCATTTTAAATTCTTGCCTTCTGGTCTAATTATCCCAAGCAAACTGCCTACGTGTTGTTTCGAATATTTCATAAACTTTTCAAAAAATTTATCACCTAAAAATATTACATTTTGTTTGATAATAATAAATTTCAAAATGGCAGTTTTGGTTCCAACCCGATCGTAGTAATTATAAAAAAAAAACAATTATTTATTCAATAGAATGAATTATTTTCTAATAAGTTTAAAAAGTTTATCACTTTTAAATTGCGAGATTTTTAATGGCCTTTTTATTAACTGCGTTGTTGTTAATATCATTTTTGTACGGTTTTTTTGAGGGGGGATGAGTTTTTTTGAAATAGTAATATACTACGCATGGAGCATTTTTTAAACATCAAATGCAATGAAGTTTTGTAAAAAGTCTATAAAACTGCCAAGTGTTTTGCAACATCTCCCCTAGCACTTATTGTTTTGATAATTTTAAAATATTTCTAGAATATTGCATCAATTATCTAATAAAGCAATATATTTTACCTGCATGCATCAATTTTTTAAAGAAAATCGCTTTTGGTTCTTAATGAATATTTCAGGTAAGGATAGGGTCTTTTCCCCTATAGAATGATGATTTTAATTAAATTAGATATTCTTAACAATCATTTAAGTTATGCAAGTTATCTACATGTATAAAGGTATGCAAATCTAATATTCTATATACCTCGCATGATAGAAAATTCATTTGTCGAACGATTATAAAGTTGAATTATTAGGCATGAACCCGAGCAAAAAACAAGTTGTTCAAATTAACAACATTTTTAGATTTTTGATTATAATATAATTATAATATAATTATTTTACAAGTCAAACTTGATCGTTTGTTGATCATTTAATGCTTCCCTGCAAAGTACAAATATTTTTTAAACTATATCGAACATTTGCGGAAAATCCAAGCCAGGTCATGACAGGATAATATGAAAAGATTCCGGTAGGGGACAAAGCAAGATTTTTTTTTTTTTTTTTACATTTTTCCGTTTAATATTTGACTTGCCGGTTATATATTTTTAGGAACGACAAAACATGAGTTTGACTACCATGGAAAAGAACCGTGCTGTAGTGTAGATTGACATTTGTGGTTCATTTTAAGTCAAACAGTGACTTAGACTTGAATCATTATTCTTCCATCTAACGTTATGTGCTCTAATACTGGGGACCGGGCTTCATTATTTGTTCATTTTTAAACGATGCTTTGATACGATGAAACAAAAAAACATCAAGGTGTCAATAGTTTTCTTTCAGTTAGAGTAAAGTACAAAAACATAATTATATATACTTATTCAGTTCATTATCAATTGTTGAGATTGATTTAATATATCGTTAAAGGAGTTTGTTCCCCTAGTTTTTAATTACACGGAATGTAAGTCAGATGTTAAAAAAACCCCAAAAACACACATACACAAAACAAACACACGGAGCAAAACCCAAAACATTATGATGGATTTTATGCATCTTCTATTGAAACTGCATGATGCATGTATCAAATGAAGTCGGATATTCGTGGCAACATGCAACAAAGAACCAAAAACATTTTAACCTCTTCTGAGTTGTGATACAATATATAGAGTAACGCTGAGGTGTATACTGCATCTTTTATAAAATCGTTGGGTTTTTTTCTTCGGAAGATCCTGCTAGCCAATCAGTGTAAGTATATGGAGTCTATATATAAGCCTCAAAGGTCTAAATTTTACAAATGATGAATCAGATATTCTAAAGTCGATATTGCTTTTTGGTTTTTTCTTTATAAACAACAAAATGTTGAAGAATACTTTTGTATATGCAATATGTGCATGTCTTACTGTGAATACCAACACGCTTAACAGTGTACAAGAAGAGGAAGAAACCCAGGATATGCAACCCCCTGCTTTCAATGTTACGCATATTATTTTACAAAGCATCTTGTTTTGTGGAACTGACATAGTTTGCGATAAGACAATTCTCCAGTCACTGAAAATTCCAGGTGTACTGAGTATTCCAAAAAAGTGTCCTGACTGTTACTGCTATCCAAATTGCTTTGATGGAAAATTATTAAGAGATTGCTGTCCTAATTATTACTTCCAATACGGTTACTTACAGTGTAAGGATCTTAGTGTTATTTCATCGGACATACAAGAGCTGACCGAGGTTATTGCTTCATGTCCATTAAACGCAAATGAAAGCCTTCTCGAAAATTGCACAATGATCCGATCGGAAATAGACCATTTGAATAACCCACCAGTTCGTGGTCAAGAATCACATCGAGTGTATCAGAATAAGTATTGCTCAATTTGCAATAATGAATTTGATTACGAAGAATTTAGCATGAGTGTACTTTGTCCGGAATTGAAAGATTTTAACTTTGTTTCATCGTACGATGAATTTTTCAACGCTGTAAAGACGAAATTGTGCAGATTAGATTTCTCACTCAAATGGTTTTACACGCCCCTTTGTCCTATACACTACGATAACATGATATCGTCTTGCAATGTTACTGGGACATGGAAACATTATGACTACCAAATTGAGAAAGCCTGTATTAGTGCGTATGAAGCGTTTTATGGAATCTTCAAGAACATTTTTTGCGCTATGTGTAACCCTCCCGAATTCATACAAAATTCGTTCATAGATAACTGTACATATTTAAACCCACAAACTGAGTTGTGTTTAAATAATCCTAGTATAGAAGCATCGTTTCCCTATAAGAATTACTTTTGTTTTGGTTGCAATGATATTCTTGAAGACAAGTTTGAAGACGTACCTTTATATTACATATCTGAGAATTATCTTGAAAACGAGTCAATGCCTTTTGACACAACTGTGTTTTTTAAATTAAGTGTGCAGCACTTTATTAACTATTTTCAGAAAGCAGATATTGAATCAGGTTCCATGGTTTTAACAACTGAAAAAGAAGAAACAGTTTCCACTACATTCTTAAATAAACAAGGACAGACATTGAATGATGATATTGTAAACTTCCCAACAAATCGACATTTTTGTTCGAAATTAATTGATAAACACTACAAATTTGTGATTCCATCCGACATTGATCGCTCAACTGCCTCTTATTCAATAAATATTAATAATTTAATATACACTAGTTTCGCTGTAACAAAACATGGTACCTGCACACTAGGTTTACTGCCAGCGTACACGCACCTTTTACAAAGAAATTGTTCCTGCAGTGTAGGGTGTACCTCAGAATGTTGTGAAGACTTTGCTCTACAACAAAGCTGGACTTGCATAAGCAAAAGTTACCCAGGAACAGAAAATTACTTTCCAAATGAATTTCGTGTTATAGACGGTTGCCCGTTTACTAACAGATTTAAGAGTTTTTGCTTACAAAGAAATAATTCCGATTTTTATCGAGCATATCCCGTCGATGGATTAAGTGAATTTAATGAAACGTATGTAAATGTGATGTGTTACCTATGCGGATTGAATGTAGATTCAATTAATCAAGATTTCATTGCTTACTTTTTGCAGAAAGTAAACCCATGGCCGTTAAATTTCAGTTGCAAAAAGTATACCAATTACAGAAACTTTAGAAATATTAGTCATCTTGTAAACCACCTCAAAGGGGTCAACTGTAACATCAGTTTTAATCCACCAACCACAGCTATGAGATGTAGTGACGTATGTGACGTAGACATATCAACCTGCAACGTCACTGGAACTTGGAAAACCTTTGATGAGGATGTCTTCAATGCATGTGAAAAAGCTAATATTTTTACATTTCCACCGACGTTTTCCAAGAAGCGTGTATTCAAAAATATTTTTTGTCTCGTTTGTAACCCTACTAATGTTTACCATTTAGAAACAAACCAAACCTGCATACAAAAAGAAGTTCCAAATTTAGTAAGGGCTTGTGAAGAATTCCCTTCCGTGCATCCTTGTTCCAGATTTAACAATGTATTCTGCGAAGAATGCAACATTGATAATGTAACTGAGTGTAGCACCATTGTATACAGAGAAAAAAAGAAGTTCCAATTGATATAACTATTTCAAACGATGAATTGGTCTGGAGTTTCCGTTTTACCTTTGGTTTATCGAGTTATTCTGATTCCAGTGATTTTCCAGTTGAGAAAAATCATTTGGTGTGTTTACCGAACCAAATGTACGATAAATACCATGTAAGTCCTTATTCGTGTTTTTTTAATCGATAATGGTATGTACATCTCATTTTTTTTTTATTTTAAAGAGTTTTGATAGTTATTTTGGTATAAAAATTTAAAACAACTTTCTCATAAACACGTTGTTTACGTGGAGGTTTAAGACGTCTCAAGATCAAATTTATTCATATGTAATAACAATTGGACATTTTGGTATACAAATAGTTCAATGTTTGTAAAAACTTCCTCTGACTTGTCTATTGTTGGAACAATGGTTGAAGAAATTGAGATACTTTTAAGAGCAAAACTCATTCTTTTCTTGGTACAAAGAATGAACTGCAAGATATCTGAATCAAGTAAATTAAGTAAAGATCTGTCCTTGCGGTTATATACTATTATTTAGGCATTCAATAAAAAAGATAATATTAAATGCTAAAAAAAAAATCAAGTATAATTTTTCGTTATTTTAGGTTTCTTTTGTAATTTCTAATACATTTCATTTTTTTTATATTTATAAAAATAAATAGATTTTACATAATGGCTATAAATATTTGTCTCCTATCTTTACATAAAGATAACGAACAGAAACCTTCAACCTCATCTGGCTAAACATAGACGTTATCAATAACCGAATATTGATAATTTCTGTGGCTGATTTTGTTTTCTTTTCATTTGATGCCTTTATATTTGATTATGGCTTGAATTTTCTATAATGAATGTGGGCGCTTAAGATGTAGATTCGGCAGGAATCTGGGTGCACAAGGAGAGTGAAAATTTCATCAATTAATTTTGAATATTTTTCGAATTATAACCGTTATTTGGTTTCTGTTGGATGTGGAATGAGTGGAAAAATATTTGAAATGCAAAAGGTTTTATTATAATATGGGTCTTAATATAGCAACACGATGCAATTCATGCAAAATCCTACTTATTTACAACTGTTTTAAAATGATTTTGTTGTCTCTGGGTCTTCTCTCCACAAATTTGAAACGTGTAAAGGTAACATATTTCAACATTAAAAATGTCGCATTTTAAAAAAAGATGGAGAGATGACCCAGAGATGACTAATTATGTACTTTTCAAATTATTTTTTGAAGGATAAAAAACAAAGTCCATTGATATGACAGTGGTGTTTCAAACAGTACTTTATAGAGCATATATTGACAAGTCTCCGTGGCTCAGTGGTTTCGTCCTGGATTTAGTGAATACATACATTCAGTGTTTTGGGTTCAAATCCAACTGGTGGTCTTTTTAAAAAAAATTAAACTTTTTTGTCTTAAATGTATGTTATTATAACATGATGTTGAATTATAATATACCGGTATATTTTAATTTGTTTTTATTGATTTCTAGATCTGCTGTATGAACACTATAAAAAAATTCTTTTCTTATTACTAGTTTTTTAGGATAACACAATATAACTTCATTAAATAATGTTTTCATTAACATTTCCAACTAGTTATTGGTTTACCTCTCATTGCCATTTTTTGAAAGCTTTGTGAGTTTTTTAATAACCGGAATAGCCATGTACTTCGACTCTCAACATAATATATTTTTGTTGAAACCTCTACATAGCCTTTCGAGGTTATAGACATTTAAATCCCAATTGATTCGTGTCGAGGATTCCTGCAAACTTACAATCTTGTGCGCTCACTTTCTTTCTGTTACTAGTTCATTACGACACATAGTTTTACTTATTTCTAATACAAATACAGCCACAAAATCTCATCTAAAGGGGTTAGTAAAAACTAGACGTATTAAATCCTTTAAAATACCAATATTTTCTTACAAATTGATACTCTCAAATTATTGATTTTATTTCAGCATACTTGCAGAAACTACACATGCTTTCCGGGAAAATATAAACAAAACGGAGCCTGTTTATCGTTCTTTTCATTTACAAGTCAGCTAAGATACACTTTAACGTTGAATATGAAGTTTATAAAGCTCACAGAAAATAATGACACACATGAAGTTCTGTTACGAAGCTTACAAAAGCAAATCATCTCTACGGTGGAATCACTAATCAGCCAGACTATTTTTATAGAAGATTTGATTATTATAAGTTCTTACACTTGCAGTGCCACTAATGTGAGAAATGGGGATCTACTCGTATATCTTAAAGTATTCGAATCAGATACTCTCCTAAACAGGGATGCAGTGGAATCCAAGCTATAGTCTGTCCCAAGATATTTTTGCCGCATATTTTCTTAAATTTTTCAATATTTATAAATACCTCTTGGTTCAGACGATGTTCATTCAAAAGTATGAAAAAATCCCAAGATTTCCCCTTTGAAACGCCCCCTCTTGCTTGTCGGGTATCAGTACACGGCTAAAAATAAAAAGTCTACGAGGTTTTTCCATTGCCAAGGAGATGAAGACGCCCGGATGATAACGTTGAAAAATTGCGCGAGGGGTCCCGAGTACTTCCGAATGGAGAAAAGATGTCAACATTCCCCATTATAAATCTCCGTAGGAAATCTGTTTTCGTTCCTGTGGATTTTTACGAGGGAAAAATGATAATGTGTGAATGAAGTTATCTTGGGAATTTTCCCTTTCATCGATTTTAATTGCACTTCAGTCACAGGTATGTGTATTTTTATTAAAAATCGTTCAAATATGCAGCATAAATATCTTGGGACAGACTATAATAAACTTCACTCAAACTTCATCAAACTGGATGCTTGACAATAACGTTGATGTTGCTGTCACAGTAACGAGGAGTGGAGAATCACTTATGTTATCGTATCTAGCATTGAAACTTAGCAAAGAAGAAAATTGCTTTATAAAAGCGAATGAAGGATTAAAGTTTTCGAGCGTATATAAAAATATATTGGTAAGTCCGATTCTAACGTGTCTACAAATTCATTTAAAAGGCAATGAATTTGGTGTTGATTGGACCGTTATTCGAAGCGAATATTCCTTTTCCAGATTTTTTATTTCAGTTCATAAATTTGAATCATATTTTGGTGGTGGATTAAGAGTTTGTGCCAAGGACATACAAAGGTACATACAGACGCTTGAAGAGGTCTTGATTCATGAAAATCTAACTTTGTCAATTTTAACCTTGACACTTATTTGTGTATCACTTTTCTTTTTGTTGATTACATTCCTTACCTATTGTGCGTTTCAAAGTCTGCGTACACTTCCAGGTTGGAATAATATGATTTTAGTTATCTTTTTGTTTTTTGCACAACTTTGTCTAGTAGTCAGACCATTTTTTCGCTCAACGTCAATGATTGTTGCGTCCGCTTCGACTCACTTTTTCTGGTTATCGACATTTTTTTTGGCTTCAAGTGTGTTCTTTTCATATGTATCGTGTTTTTCACGCAGAGACACGCAGCGTACATACCAAATCGTACAGTAGATTGACTATTTTAAAATATCTCGCGTACGCCACCGGTATCTCGGTTTTTTATAGTCTCCGCTAATGTCACTGTGTCTTTGATTATTACGAACGGCGAGTTCACTGGTTATGACAAATTGATGACGTTGATGACGAGTAGAACGGCTTTTATCGTCACACTGATCGGACCTTTGTTGATCGTCTGTATTACTAATATGACGTTTTACATTTTTACCGCCTACAAGATACAATCAACACCAAACGTTGATAGTACGACAGGCTATCGTATTCAACTCACAGTGTACGTCAAACTGTTTACTCTAACGGGGGTGTCGTGGCTTCTTCAGGTTGTGGACACTTTCATTGGCGTGTCTGTCCTCTCCTACATGTACATCATTGCTATCCTGAATGGTCTACAGGGTTTGTTCCTCTTTACAAGCTACGTGTATAATAACAGAGTGTTTAATTTGTACAGAAAGGCGTTCAACAAGTTTGGCTCGTCCCGACAAAGTTCTCGCAAAATCAACGCTAGACACGAACACTAAATCAATTTGAATATACATTTCGGGGACTTTGTTTTTAGAAGAAAATAGAACGGTTAACGATATTAAAGCAGGGTCACGGTGTATAAATTAAAAAACATACATAAGAGGCGAAGTAGCTTGCGCGTTATAAAAAGTTTCAGAATAAATTAATATTTTAGTTCTATATTCAATGTTTATTTCGTTTTAATCCCAATTTCTAAATTGATTTCATACACGATATATTGAGCATCTTAATCAATGATTCACTAGAACATTAATAACAAATTTTCTGAATCATAGTGTATGAAATATCATACATAGGAGTTGATTGATTAGAAATCAGGATGAGAAGGGAAAATTTAGTAGGTTTTGGCATTTTCCTTTTAAAGAAACGTGACTGTGTGTTCCAACGACCTCTCGATGGATTGTCAGTTGCTTTCGTATGCGGGTACCTATGCCAATCACTACTTTTCATCTTTTTAAAGCTCAAAACACTGGTTAAAAATCACATATATAATCTTATAAACTGTTACATTTCACCCTTATTTTATTAAACAACAATGTATTGTTAAAAAATCAATCCTGTTGGAAGTCCATTGTTTTAATTAGCATGTGCAGCAAATAAAGATTATCATTAGAAGTAACAACAACAACAGACATATAATTGAAAGTCGTACAAATGTTTGTACAATGAACTTTTGTGTTTGTTTTTTTTTTATATTTTAAGGTCAAGATCTAGTAAATGATTCCAGACTGTCTTTTTGGTGCTAGAACCATTAATATGTATTACAGTGCGACCGTTGGGGCAAGCGCAGCATGTGATAAAATAATGAATTAGGATAAAACAATAAAAATAAAAGTAGCGACGTAAAGTAAATGATTTTGAATGCAGAATAAAATAAACATGCCTATTTTTTCCAGTAAATTTTCATTATTCATCATTCATAAGATTTTGTTATCTATTTATACATAGAATTTATCTCGGATAAATTTAAATGTTATTGAATAATAAAGATTTTAACATAATGTACATTACAGTTTATTTTCTCTTTTCTTGCAGCAGACATTTTTCTTAAACTTACATAAAAAAAAATTGACTTATCACAACGTCCCCCTTCCCCCGTTTTAAAAAAAAATCAAATTTACGTACAAAAAAAAACTTGCTGATCATATAAGGAAAATGGATCCCCCGGGAGCATGTAATAAATGGAAGTGAAAATAAAGACACTATTGAGCAGCTAAAGAGCTAAAGGCATACTAAGCACTCCCAATTCTTCACCCGGATTAGAATTTTCCTGATTTTGAGAATTTTTTTTCTTTTTGCTTGCGAAGAATTTTTGAATGATGTTGCCACGCCCCCTTTTAAAAAACATTCCTGGAAATTACCGTAAATATAGTGAATAAAATAAATGTGAGCATTCATCCAAATAAGAGCAAGTTACAGCTTTTTCCTATCTTTGAAGAAATGTCCCCATTCGTTAGCTCTGCAAGATTTTGAGAAGATTATGGTATTTATATTTCAGCAGATTTACATAACTACTTAGAGTATTTTCCCCTTATTGTGACGTCAAAGTTCACGTCGGTCAAGTGTCGTCTGTCTCTTTGAAAACACCCTAAAAAAAATAACTCCGCGAAATATACTGTTTTGTTTACATAAAATCATAATGTTCTTAAAATTACATAATTTATCTGTTTCTCAAAAGTTTTACTTTGATTCTCGCGAGATGGTATCCAGTCTAGTGAGATCGTCCGAAATTTTTGCATGCGAATAAAAGCTGGTTTACTATTTAATAACTACCGTGGACTATATCTAAGGTTAACAGCAAAATATTTTGTATACCAGTTTAACCATATTTCAAACTATTCAGGATTGCCTATATTTTATTATATGCGCTTTTTTCTTAATTCTGTTGGTTTTTTTACCTAGAATAAATCTTACATTTTTTGTTACTATTATATTGAATATATTGAGGTGTTATACGGACAGGGAGACAGAAAAAAATAGGTTTATAGGACTTTTTTATTTTGTACCGTTCAAAATCATTTTTGTCCATAAAATTTCAAAGCAGTGCATTTTTGCCGTTAATACTGTTGTTTTTTGCGTGTTTATTTTGTTAGGTATAATAGAAATATGACACAGCTTTTTGGGGGGTTCATCTTAACGACACAATGTTCCATTCTTGTTGTAACAAGATTCAACTTTATAACAAAAACACATAGACTACTATCCACGGGGACACTAGTGTAATGAATGGGTCACTATATAAACAGGAAAGCATGTGGTTTAAAATAGGTTATTGTGTATTGGTAATGTTTGGCTTCTTTGTATTAAAGTTTAAGCTACACAAATTTTGTTGTTCTTGCCATATGCTTTAAAACTAATATACAATTACTGCTTCTTTGAAATAAATACGATGATTAGGCTATACCAGACTAGCAGGTACCTAAATCATGGCATTAAAAGATGCTTTATAATAGAATTTAGCGATTGATTCCAACAGCGTATCAAATTGTGAATCATATAGCAAACTTGCATTTTCGTTTTAATACGTTGAAATTGAGATGAAAATTTATCATGAAGAAATCAGATAAAAAATCTTATTTTTATCAATAACGTTACAAGAATAATGTGTGATGGTTTTTCCTTATTCTATTTTAGAGTTATTTCCCTTTAACCCGACCGGGCGTGGTATGCGCGTGCCGGGACTGTAGAGCCCGACCGGTCGGGCTGTTTTTTGTCAGTCTTTAACTTTATTATAATATCAGATACAGACGAACTTTCGGGAATTAGGGCTAAATTTCATATTCATCTTTAATAACGGTAAAAATCACACTCCCTTGGATTTTTATATGATACTGTTTCATACCTGTTACATTTATATTTGCTTATGTCTGTTATTTATTACAGAATATAATTTCTAAACACTGAATATATACTCGTTATCCTTTTGAATTCGGATCACATACATATGTACGGGACTTAACCCCTAGACGGTCCCGTTACATAAATATTTGGGGGCTCGCTCCGAGGATAATTGAGCTATTTTTCAGTGTTTTACAGTGTATAATTTATGGTCTTTGTTTATTGTAGACAATGCCAATAAGGGAAGGGATTTTAGCATTGCTGCGGTTTTTTCTTCGAAGTTTTCTTTTGAAAGGTAGTTACGATGACAAATCCTCTACATTTGTGGATAAACGTGAAATGGAAATCAAAGAAACTGTTCAAGTTTCAGAAAACACAGTAAATTTTGTGTCCGCGCCTCGTAACTTACTTGCTCGCCACTCAGCATACGACACACTTCAAACCTCGTTTTCTCAAAATCCATCGATTAATCCTGGAGATCAATCGGAGAGATCAGTTCCAAAATTTGTTAATAAACCCGATTATGAGGGTAAATTGTCGAGTTACAGTCCATGTTACGAGAAAAATGTATATTATACCCCAACAAATATAAAACGTATAACCAGATCGCCGGATCACGTGACCCACCAATATGAAACTATTGAGGACAGTCTGGGTACAAATTTTCGCGATTCGCGGGTATTTAAACAGCGAGATTTTGCTGTGCATTCATCGGAAAATGAAAGTATGAGACCTGAATTTGGTTTAGATAGGGATTCTGAGATGATATTAAATTTTCATGATAGATCTTCAGATTTTTCTGAATCAGCAAAAGGATTCGAAAGCACAAAGAACCTGATGTTTATAAGGGGGAAAACGTAGAATGGCCCGATTATTTATGCCATTTTGAGTAAGTGTCGCTTTGGAACGAATGGACAAGGTAAAAAGGCTACTCAGCTGGCCATTTGTCTTCGAGGACGAGCTCAAAGAGTTCTAAGTGAACTCACAAATCGCGAACTTAAAAACTACGTTGAGCTTAAAAGCGCGCTTACACAAAGATTCTGTCCAGTCGAGCGTGAAACCGCATACAGGTGCGATTTTAGAAACCGACGTAGAAAGTTTGGTGTATCAGTATAGCGGATTACGGGTACACGCTAAGACGACTAGCTAGTCGTGCGTTTCCATCCTTTCCACTCGAGATGCGCGAAGGTCTGACAGTTTAGCAATTTGTTAGGATCTCAAGAGTTAAAGCATTATGTGCAATTTTCACACCCAAAATCATTATAGATCGCGCGATTTCTTTAGCCCTGGAATTTGAATCATTTGAAAGTTCGCAGGATGCGTTAAGAAAACCGAGAGACACTGAAAAACTGCCACAGCGGCAGTGCAGCGCTTTGATCTCGCCAAAAAGAAATGATTCTGGTAATCAAACAAACAATGAAGATCTAGAGAAATCAATTGATCGATTAGTTCAAAAGACACTTTTGAGTGACCACATCAGCAAAAATTGTCCTCATAATCAGGGCAATAGAAGACAAAATAGATTAGAAACCGGAAGCGGGAATGACATTAGTCATTTAAACTAAAGCGGGCTGCGCTCGCGGCCACAAGCCCAGCCCCACAAGAGTCAATTAACAAAGTAGAAATAGGCCAACTAAAAATGTTCCTGTCCGATTGTAGTCTATTTCAAAGAGTTGTTGGTTTATGGAAATAAACTTTAAAGGTTTGTTTTTTGGGCTCTTTCAATTTAGTCTTACCATTTGGCCTCTCCAACAACCCAGCCACATTTGAACGTCTTATGAAAGCCATACTTTCTAGATTACAGTGGGAGCGATGTCTAAAATATCACGACGATATCATTACTTTCGGATCAACATTTGAGGAGACACTGGAAAATCTAACCTTAGTTTTCGACGGATTAAAATCCGCAAAATTTAAAACTCAAGCCAAAGAATTCTTTTTTTTTTTTTTTTTAATGAATTTATTAATTTCATACAAGAACAATTGTATCATAATGACAAAGCATGAAAGTTTTCAAAAAATGTTAAATGACCTAAATTGAAAAAACTTGTCTCAGAGAGAGAGAGAGAAAGAGAGAGAATTATGTAAATAAATGTTGCCATATTTCCCATCTGTTATTAAATTCATTCATTTCATTTTCCACACCTGCAGTGTATTTTATTGCCTTAATATATGATTCGATCTCATGTAGTACTCCAAGGACTGATAAGTTACTTTTAAAGCATCTGCTTCTGTATATGTATTGCTTAACTAGCATAAATATAACATTGCTCTGTCTAATATTTTCTTTAGTTTTGTATTCTCCAAACATGAAAGTATCTTGATTCAGTTCAATATCTATATTCTTTATTTGACAAAAGTTTATGAAGTTATTAAGAAGCTGCTGTACAGTTGGGCAATTCCACATTAGGTGGCAAATTGTTTCCTCTTCACTATGACATAGATTACATAATTTTGAATCAACTTTCCCAATTTTAAACATAATACTATTTGTTGTTAAAATATTATGATTGATGCGATATTGTAGCCATTGTAACTTAGCACTATTGGTAGTAAAAAATGGGATAGAATATATCTTTTTCCATTGTAAGTCAGTAATTTCAAAGATTTTCCCCCACTTTTCCTGTGCACCTGGCTTGACTTCTGATCTATTTAATACATCATACATAGCTTTTGATCCTTTTCTTGTTGTGACAAAAATCTGGATATTTATCGGAATAAAAAGTTTATCTAAACATACATCTCAGTATATTTTACACTTTCTCATATCAAATATTATAGCCTGCTTGATTCCTAAAAAAGTTACGTAGTTTGTTTTTATATTAAACTTCAATTTTAGTGTATCTAAAGATATAAAATTCCCCCGTTCATTCAGTAGGTCATTGACATATATGATATTATTTTTATACCAAGATCTGTAAAAACTGTTTCTTTCCCTATTTTAAATCTTTTATTATGCCACAAAGGCTGGCTAATATATTCTTTCCAATTACTAATTTGGTTTTTATCTTGAATGTCCTTGAACGCTATAAAAACATCTTTCCAAAAATCATTTTTAATATTCTCTTTTAGGCCAACTAAGTATTCAGTTCCTGTGCTTAATAAAAGTTCGATATCTACTATGTTTTGTAACAAGGTTTTCCACTTTGAATTGTTATTAAAAAGAATTCTTCTTATCCATGTAGATTTTAATCCTTTTATATAATTTTCTAAGTCAAGCATTTTCAGCCCTCCATGAGAATATTTTTGTGTAACAATCTTTCTTTTTACTTTATCAACATCAGAGTTCCATAGAAATCTAAAAAATAATGCTATTTAGTTCTTTCATTAGTATAGGTTGCGGGTTTGGTAAAGTTATAAATAAGTGGTTAAGTTGAGATATGATTAGAGATTTTATAAGAGTTATTCTTCCAATTGGTGTTAAGTTACGCTTTTTCCATTGTTCTATTATACTTTTTATTTTTACCAGTTTTTTGTCATTATTCAATTTATTTATTCTTGTTAAGTCCACATCATAGTGAATGCCCAAAAGTTTAAAGTTTGTTGTCCATTCGAAATTAATTTCTGTACAGATTTTGTCTTCCGATTATTTTTTACTTCCTATCCATACAATCTGGGTTTTTGCATTATTCATTTTAAGCCCTGACATGATATAAAACTTCTCCAACTCTTCCATTGTTGCATTTAATGACTTTTCTGATCCATCCAGAATTATAACTGTATCATCAGCATACTGTGATATTATATATTCGATATCGTTTATTTTTATACCTTTAATATCTTTGTTATGTTTTATATTTATTGACAATATTTCAGCACATAGCAAAAAAATGTATGGAGAAATAGGGTCTCCTTGTCTGCAGCCTCTTTCTAAATTTAAAAAATTAGATAAGATTCCTGCTTGAGTTACACATGACACAGACTTATTTTGAAAAGTTTTAACCCAATTTGAAATTGACGGGCCAAAATTGAAGTAGGATAGGACTTTATGAATGAATTTCCAAGACACCGAGTCAAAGGCTTTTTCAAAATCAATCATAGCTAGGACTCCAGGAATATTACATATTTCAGTGTAGTTCATTAAATCTTATATTAATCTCGTGTTTTCGCCAATATATCTGCCTGAAATGAAATCCGATTGGTCTGAACTTATTATTTTGTTTAAAGTGTTTTAATCCTTCTAGCTATACATCCTGATCCAATTTTATAAAGTGTATTAAGTAGAGTTATAAGTCTCCAATTTGCAATGTTAAATTTACTTTTACCCTCTTTTGGTACACATGTTATTATCCCCTGTTTCTGTGTTGATGATAATTCTCCAATTTCATAACCCCAGTTTAAAGATCTTATAATGAAATATCCTAACTTGTTCCAAAACATTTTAAAAAATTCAGCTGTAAAGCCATCACTTCCAGGGCTTTTGTTATTTGACATGTTTTTTAATATTGTTAATGGTTCATCATATGTAATTTTTCCCTCTAATTTTTCACGTTCTGAGTCATTTAATTTCATAACATCTGTGAAAGTTATTCTATTCAAATCAAATTCCGCTGTATCTACATTTGTTTTTGCATTATACAAATTTTTATAGAAAGTTGCCACTTCTTTTAAAATGTCTTCCTGTTTATTAATTTCTACATGTACATTGTTGTCCTGTTTTATAAGCTTAGGTATAATTTTATTTACATAATGTCTGTTTTCCAAATTTAAAAAGTAACTGGTAGGTTTTTCGCCTTCGCTTAGCCATTTCGCTCGTGATCTAACTAAATTTCCCATTTGCTTATGTTTTCTTATGTTTTCTAGTTCTTGTTTCTTTTCATATATTATATCCATATTCATTTCATAGTCTTCCTCTAATGAGCCTATTTCTTCTATAAGTTTCTGTTCAGCAATTGATCTACTTTTTTTTAAATAGCTTGCAAATGAAATAGTTTTACCCCTGATTTCGATTAGCAGCGTTTCCAAAAATAACTGGTCATTTATAAAAAAAAACTGTATTTCAGGGTCTGGTAAATCTAAAATATTTTCCCTATTATATATAGGCAATGCATATTGTTTTTTAATTTCATCAATATGATTATTGATTGATTGTACATATTCAGGTATATTTAAAAGAGAGTTATTAAATTTCCATAGGCCTTTACCATGTTTGAATTCATTCAGTTTCAACAATATCATAATTGGTGAATGATCTGACCTATAGCTAGTTAATATGTCACATTTTTTAACTTGTGTTATCAATGAAGTTGATATCAGGAAAAAGTCTAGCTTTGCTTGTTTTAATGGATTAGATTTTCTCCAACTATATCTTTCTATGTTTGGGTGAAATTCTCTATTAATATCTGCTAAATCAAAATAACTAATTAGCTCTAATAGTTTTCCTCTTGCTTTCGGGTTATTTACATGCAAATAATTAAAATAATCTTTGGATGTATCTATAACCATATTATAATCACCTACAATAATTATTTCTTCATTATTTATTCTTGTTATTATGTCTGATAGTGTTTGCTAAAAAGTGGGAGAATCTTCATTAGGTCCATATATGCATGCTAAAGTTAATCTCTTATTCTCAATTTTGATATCTAAAGCTAATAAATTCCCATTATCATCCTTCACACACTCATATATATTATATTCAAAATTACTGCTGAAAAGTATTGCAATTCCTCTTGAATTAGATGCATAAGGGTTAAATACAACTTCAAAACCCCATTCGTTTCTGATATTGTTTTCAATTTCCTCTGTGAAATGAGTATCTATCAAACAAAGAATGTTACAGTTTTGTTTTCTGTAATACTCGAAAACGTCTTTTCTTTTTTTATCGTCATTCAGTCCTTGACAGTTTACAGAAAGTATCTTAATGTACGACATGAGCCGATCGACAGATTATTTTTAACTTACAATTAACATCGCAAACGTGGAAAATAATGAAGTAATTCAAACAAATAAAATTTTGGGTAAACAGTAATGTCAAAGAGAGTGAAAGAAGAGAAAGTATGAAGAAGATAGAATACCTTTGTGTAGACATGCTCACTATAACTATGACACAAGGTAAACGTCAACTTTTGCAATTTCAGTGTCCATAAACACAAACCGGATGTTTTATATGTGCAGTTAAAAAAAGAATGAAATAGTTGAACATAATAAATCCGGAAAAAAAATTAGGTGGAGTAACTGTACATTTGAAAGTTGGTATAATGTTCACACGTGTAAATAAATACATTGCACTTAACATTGTGCGAGAAAATTATGGAGGTTTTTTTTTAGATCCGATATAAATATTCGCAAGGATTCGCAATAGGTTTCGCAAGGAAACCTATTTTATAGGTTGTCCAGTAAGTTAGCAACATCGCACACATGTTCCTCCATAATATTGAATCTCTCGGGACCCAGTCGCGTCTGACCACTCCGCCGTGTAATGACCACCGCTATATTCTGCATTTGATTAGTTTTTATACAGTGTAGTAAGCGCCTGCCCGCTCCATGCTCCCCATCGTCATAGTATCCTTCTTGGATCCTGCTTGAGGAGTCCGAGAACCGATATACAAGAATTCTGTGATCAGCTGATGCCGAATATGGGTCCAAATTTACTTTTTGGTAAAGGTTTTGGACATCGCTACATGATGATACTCTTGCTCTGCTTGCAAATATTTCCGACCCTTTTTTTTTTAGTCGGGTCCGTTGAAACGGAATCTACTGGTTCCACATCTTGCGTCGCAATTTGTAATACATCAGAAGATTCCAGTTTTGGAATTGGTTCCTGGTACTTTTCGCCGTTTGGTAATACGATTCGGCCCCTCTCGACCTTTGTTCTGATATTCTGCGATCTTAACATATCTGAGATGGCGTAAATGCGGTTTTTTTCCTCCACCATAACTGTGGGTTCCTGTGTTGTTATGAAAAAAGGGAGGGTTACCTTTGCCATTTTTTTTTAGATTTTTGAGCTTGTAGTAGCTCATCTTTCATCTTTCGATCTACTAATTTCCCTGTAATTGACACTGGTTTGGAATTAACAACACCTTTTACGCTGTTTCTGTGGATTCTCACGAATTGGACATCGACTCCTAATGTGTCTTTAATTGTTTCGGGGATGATCTGCATTAAATTTTTGCCTTGTTTGTACGGAAAGTTGTGAATAAAAATGTTGTCTCTCATGGACCTTGCCCTCAAATCTGTTACCTCAGACTGCACATTTTCAATTTTTCTATCGAATTTGATCAGCATAGCCCTCATGAGATCGAGCTCCCTCCGCAATTGTGCGTTTTCTGCGCGGACAATATGAATTTCGTCGTAATTACTCTCTGCTTGTTCTCCAATATAATTGACAGTTTTTGATATCCCCATATCTGGATCTTCTAAAGTTTTTTTAATGGCCTGAATTTCACTGTATATCGGCTCATATCTCGAAAAAATTTTACTTAAATCTTTTACTGTCTTTTGTAAGGATTGAAAATCCTTTAAAGGTACCGTTACCTGTTTGTTTTCGTCAGCTGGCTTCGGTGAGTTCTCCTCCACGGGCTTTTTGTTGAACATTTTTACAGGCCTTTGTTGTTTACCTGTTGGTATTTTCACTTAAATCCTTTGGTTTTTTTGCACTGAAAATTTTGCAGAATGCTCTACAAATGTATATTAACAGACGGGTATAAATACAATTTCACTAATCCCACCGTAATTTACACTTTTCACCGAAATTGCCGGAGCCGAAATTTTTATTACCTGGCCATTGTTCGCACGTCACGTCCAAGCCAAAGAAATGCGTTTTATTCCAGGAACAAGTGACCGCCCTTGGACACATTGTATCCCATGACGGCATTCGAGGTAATCCGAAATTTTTACCTGGCCATTGTTAGCACGTCACGTCCAAGCCAAAGAAATGCGTTTTATTCCAGGAACAAGTGACCGCCCTTGGACACATTGTATCCGATGACGGCATTCGAGGTAATCCTGAGAAAATCAGCGTGATTGGCCAACACCAACTTCAGTCACCGAAATAAGGAGTTTCATAGGAATACCTTCCTATTACAGACGGTTTATAGAAAAAAAATTTCTAACGTAGCTTATCCACTGACCCGGTTAACACAAAAAAGACTGGAAATTTGAATGGTCTGAGGACTGCGAAAAAAGCGTTTAATAGCTTAAAACATCTACTGACAACCGCGCCAATTCTATCTTATCCATCGACAAATGATACGTTTATATTAGACACAGATGTCAGCGCCTACAGAGTCGGTGCTGTGTTATCACAGCTTCAGTATGGGAAAGATGTAGTACCCGCTCGCTGGCCATTTTTGTAAATGAGAACAGAACAAACTGGGATAACCACTTACCATATTTGATGATGGCGTACCGTGCAACTGTCCATGAAAGTACTAAATGTGCTCCAAATCTTGTAATGCTTGGGAAAAAAATCACGCTTCCAATTGACGTCATAGCTGGCCCCTATGCAACATCAACACGAAGGATGTTAATTACAGTTCTTATGTAGAATGGGTGCGGAACTCAATGGAAATGTCATTTTCCATAGTTCATGAGAACTTGAAGTCAACTTTCAAAAGACAAAAGAAGTATTATGATACCAAGTTAAAACCTCGAGCTTTTTCACCAGGCGACTTGGTATGGCGATGGTATCCGCCCAATGCACAACAAAAACTAGGTTCCGGATGGACTGGACCATATGCCGTCGTACGGAAGTTATCCGATATAACATATGAAATTGAAAATTCATCTACTGGAAAAACAAATGTCCTTTATGTTGTCCACCTGAAAAAGCTCTAATGCGTCGGGATATCAGAAAATCAGTACATTTCTGATTCGGATGAATCGATTGTTATTGAGCCTGAAAATTAATCAGATAGGAACTCCAACGAAGAAGGTGACAACGATAATGCTCTACGAGCATCTCTTCACTCCTAGCCTAGCTCACCCTTGCAATTTGTTAAACAGTCTCTGAGAGGAAGGCTTATCAAGCCTGTTTCCAGATATTCTCCGTAAATTCAAAATTAAAAAAAAATTAAGAGGGGGGAGGAGTGTTATTTGTTTGTTATTTAAACTAAATATATATTTACTAGTATATACATGTACATGCAATTAGTTTACTGTTGTTAAAAAGAAAATCACCTGGTGGAGTTATATATCTATTTATGGCATAGGTGTGTCGGTAAAGGACATTAGTATTGGACCTGCATTCCTAACGGTGGAATGGGTGACATGTACGTTCACCATGGGTTTTGCTTTCGGTGACTTGTCTACCCTTCCCACATATGTTGTATTCTACTACAGCGCGCGTAGTGTAGAATAGTTTTGTTAGGATTTCTACTCTTTAGGTCACTGGGGTGGCTGTTGTCCATTTGACATATATGTATAACTCTGGATTTGTCTTAGCATGTAAAATGTTACATGAATAAATTCTATAAATTCTAATTATATTAATTACAAATGGGAGACGATTTTCTCGACTTGTTTGCAGACATCAAAGTAGTCAACGAAGTGTTACGCCAATGGGAAACGGAGTTTCTTAAGGTGAAGTTTGACCCCAGAGGCATGGCTTGTTCTGTAAGTGAATGCAATGTGACAACGTTTCCCACCAAGTCCAAGTTCACCCGACATTAGGACGAGAGGCCCTGGATACAGGCAAGGAAGTTCTTGTGCCCCGTGGCTGGTTGTTTGGCAGAGTGCCGCCGCAAGTCCGAAGGCTCACCTGAGGAGCAAGCATGAGAAGAATCCACAACGACTGGAGGCCATATTGCTAAAATGTCAGTCGGTGGTGTGGGAGAATAAGGGTTACATCGACCCAGGACTCTTTATTTTCAAGGGTGCCTGAGCCACCGAGGAGACAAAGACTGTCCTCCCAACAGTGAAGGAAATTGCGGAGACGGTTTAAAGTGACAAGGACCGGACAGGGAGTATCAGGACCAGATTCTGAGCGACCAGGACCAGCCTTTACTCAAGCGGCAGAGGATTTTGCTGGAGGAGTACCGGGATAGAAGCACTGCCAAGAAGGAAAGTTTAGGGACCCCCATGGCAACCCAGACCTCCTGGAAGGACTATCCAAGCCTGTGTCTCCCTGCCCTGCCAAACACCAGAGAAGAACTACAAAGCTTTCTGGCGTGGATATGTAACAGTACGGATAATCTTTGCAGGGCAAGAGAGATCGCGAAGAGGAGACTCGCCGACCTAAATGCGTTTTATTCCAGGAACAAGTGACTGCCCTTGGACACATTGTATCCCATGACGGCATTCGAGGTAATCCGAAATTTTTACCTGGCCATTGTTAGCACGTCACGTCCAAGCCAAAGAAATGAGTTTTATTCCAGGAACAAGTGACCGCCCTTGGACACATTGTATCCCATGATGGCATTCGAGGTAATCCTGAGAAAATCAACGTGATTGGCCAACACCAACTTCAGTCACCGAAATAAGGAGTTTCATAGGAATACCTTCCTATTAAATAAAACTACATCGTGAGAGAGAGGCTAGGAGGTTGCTGGAAAAACGGAACAGGGAACTAGAGAAGGTACTACAGATGCTAAAGAAGAGGGACGGCCTTTTTCTTGAGGAATAGACTATAGTGAATTGACTTTAAGTGAGGTGAATACTCTATTGTTTTATTGTTTATAAATTTAATATACATTTTGGTTTTTTTGCATGTATACATATATTTAGTAATTGATATTATAACTTGAAAAATGCTGTTTATATTGTAATTGTATGTAGCATGTTGATATATATTGTAATTTAATATTGTTTTTGACTAATGTGGAATCTTAAGGGAGGGGGGTGTAATGGGTTTTCCTTGTTTTTATTTTAGAGTTATTTCCCTTTATTCCGACCGGGCGTGGTATGCACGTGTCGGGACTGTAGAGCCCGACCGGTCGGGGTGTTTTTAGTCAGTCTTTAGCTTTATTATATCAGATACAGACGTACTTTCGGGGATTGGGGCTAAATTTCATATTCATCTTTTAATAATGGTAAACTTCACACTCCCTTGGATTTTTATATGATACTGTTTCATACCTGTTACGTTTTATACATACTCGTTATCCTTTTGAACTCGGATCACATACATATGTACGGGACTTAACCCCTAGACGGTCCCGTTACATATGAATGTGGTGATGCATGGATTTGACTCTCTCTCCAATAAACTTCTTTCATTTCTTGTTGCTATAGTAGTTTCGTTCTTTGTCTTTAGTTTCTCATGCAGATTCGGCATTGGCAACTCAATTGTCAACTAAAATTTGAGATCTGACATGGATTCAATTTGTATATCTGTATGAGACCTCTTTGATTGGAGAAGCTACATAAAATCATATCACTCATTTTATTAATAGTTTAACTATGAAGAAGATGTCTCTAAATCTATTTAAACATCAGTTCAAATGTCTCTGGTTTGTAATCTAAGTGCAAATTTCATGGGCTCTTGACATTATTAAATTATTATTTATGATCATTTTTTTTAAAGAGACAATCTGACGGACTAATAAATATAACACAAAAGTTATAATATAAGAGTTTGGGATGCTATTCTGTGATCTTTCGAAAATATGCAATTCATAGTATTCAGTTGATTTAATTATTAACAGCAAGAATTTTATAAGCCCTTTTAGATTCATGAATGGGTAAACTGGCTAAGAAATCAGAAAAAGAGATGACTCACGACCTTTAAGTTAGCTGGTATGGAAAACGTCTAATTAAAAAGACGTTGATGACCCAAAATTAGAAACTCAAAAATGACCAATTAATGGTCATTTAGTATTTGGTTTGCAAGAGAAAAAAACGGGCCACAGAACCAATAAAATGGCGATACAAATAACAATTTTTATAAAATGTTACGATGGCTCTTTTATTTGGTATGATATGAAAGTTGCACGTGTTATATTTTGAAATATCTAAAATAAAAAGTTTTGTATGCATGCATTAAAATACATACATTTACAATTTTGTCAGACCACTCTCTTTCTTAACTAAGTAATTAAAGGAAATCATTCAACAGTTACTTTATCCTGGAAGCATCTAACTGATTCAATATAACGTTTTCATGAAATTATGCAATTAATCTCCAAGGTGTTTTGGTAAACGTATATTCTAAACATTTTTTAAAAGTGCATTTTATTTTGATTCCAGCTATACACAATATTGCGTTTCATTTGAATAATGACAATGGACAAGCATGGAGATCATAAATACTTTTTATATATTCACACATTTTTTAAAAATTTACAAAGCATTATAAGTTCCAATACAATATTACTCAAAATAATGGCATAATATAAGTATTATTCAGCAGTATAATGAACAGAAAAATGACGAATATTCGCGATTGCATTAATAAAACATATTATAGTGTTGTTTTTGCAGTATTAGATGATCGTGATGAATGCTGACGATTGGCTTTGCAACAAACTTCGGCATACATTGTCAATACTCGTCGATTGCAAACATAACTAACAAAAATAAATAAACCTTGTAGGCCATTTAGTATCGCCACAACGTATGTAAACATTGTTGTTTCTAGAAACATATCAATGATCTGTAACAACCAAGACAAACCTGTGATAGAAAATAATTTGATATAAACGCTAAAATGCATCCTGTTTCCTGTTTTGTTTTCAACATTTGGCGTAGAATGAATATTGTAAGCTGTCAAGATGTAAAAGAAAATGTTTGTCATGCACACGAAAACAAGGGGCACGATGACAGTAATGATGAAAGCTTTTTCGTACGTTAGCAGCGTTGATATTTTATCATATCCCGAGAATTTACCGCTAGAAACTATCAATGTACTAATGATATTAGCTCCAACTATTAATGCTGCCAAACCAAATGCATATATTCCATATTGTGTCATTACTTTTTTAGTCTGACTTCCATGAAATGTCGATCGCGATTTTGCACTAAAAACGCGGTACATGTGAAACGAGCAAACCTGAAGCCAGAAAAAGGTTGCAAGCCAAGAAAAATGAGTGGAAGCAAATAGAATTTTGTGTCCCGATGAACGAAATAAGGGTGATGATATCATAAACAACTGTGCCAGAAAAAGAGAAATCACAAGGCACATATTATTGAGACCTGGAACTGTTCTAAGGCTGGGAAAAAATAAATAAGTAATAAACGTAACCACTAGTGATACTAAAGATATAACTATACAGACAAGGGTTATGATTTCTAACGCTGTTTTATTGGTATTAATTAGCTCTTTCTTCTGCGTTTGAAGCAACAATAACAAATCGTCAACACATATTCTAGTACCGCCGTGTTCTAATTTTTGGTATGGTTGAACAGAAAAAGTCAAGCCTGGAAAAGAGAACTCCTCTTTCATATTTGCCCAGTCAATTCCGAATTCGTTATTATGCACTTCAAACTGTTTGCAGCTTAACAGTGGGCTTACAATTGTATTTCTATACAACTTATGAACGTATGTGTCATTTTTAAACAGCACGACGCAAGTTGTATTTTTATCAAACTTCCCTAGCAACAATGGCAAATAAATGGATTGTTGATTTAAAGCAACATCAGCAAATTTCCCTAATGAAAAGAAATGAAGCACTAAATCAGAATAAGTATGGGTAAAGTTTAAAAGCGCATTTTCTACTTGTTCTCTCTGTATATATTGGTCAATAAAAAATTTGATATACAAGTATATATTACGAAGGTTGTAAAAGGCTGTTGAACAAGCCTCAGTACTCATTAGTATTATCTCTTCAATGAATACATCCGTGTTCAGCGTACGTGCAAAAAACTGATAAGAAAGGTAATCAAGTGTACTTTTCAATGCGTCTTTAACTGTTATATTGATTGAAATAAAAGCAGAAACATTGATCGTGAGTCCCAAAGTATAACGCAACTTTGAAGTAAACGGAAGAAGGGGAACGCACGTGTCATTTATCAAATGTCTTCCTGGAAAACACGTCAAATTTCTGCAAGTGTGCTGAAAAAAAAGTGAAAAGAAATCAGTACTTATAAAGGTTATGAAGGTTATATAAAGGTTCTATACTTACGTATATATACCAGTACTTATAAAAAAACTTATACTTATAAGTTAAAAACTTGTACTTATAAAAAATATATTTGGCAAATAAATAACATTTAAGCTGAGCAGCACTTACCTGTACGTCATCATACATCTGATTATGCTGACATGTATCATTTGTTTTGCGACCATCGATGTCGTCATGGTTTTTGTAGGCATCTAGTGTGAAAAGTGTTCTGAACGTAGGAATTTCTGGAATGGGTGGGGCTGGACTATGTATTCCTGGATATCCTGGATATCCTGGATATCCTGGCGATCCTGTGATTTCTGTGTAACAGTCGGGATTCATTTTGCCACGGCTACATGATTTACAGAAAACATTTTTATAAGGAAAGCATGATTTTATGTCTGGGAATTCTTCGCATGCTTTGGAAATGCTTGTGTTTTTAAAGCTAATGTCGCATCTTTTACCTAAAGAATTAGATTTGACAGGATTGCAGATTCCGCAGAACTTGTTCTTATAAATAGCTTCTCCAATTTTTATCAGAGGAAACCGAAACGGTTCTGTATATTCACATGCTTTGCGTATATTTTCGTCAAATGATAACCAAGTCCCAGATACATTACATTTTTTAATTGCTCGTACTCGGTATTCAATACAATGATCACTGCATTTTAATGCATCGGGGGGCGGCAAAAAACTCAAAATACACGACTTTCTGTTGGCAACATCAATTAGTCGTTGTAATGACTGGAAATTGCGATAGTTTACAAATGTTTTGCAATCCAACAGCAAAGGCCAAATCCTGATTTTAAATCTTAAATTTAAACTTCTTTTGGCGTTGTCGCTGTTTACGAATTGATTGCAAAAATAACAAAATACATTCAAGTAGGATTCAAAAAATCCGATTGTTGTTGTTACAGGAAATGCGTGATAATAACTCTCATTGAAACTTCCTTTGCACAATGGCTCCAACCTATGGTCCTTAAGACATCCGTTAATAGCCATAAAGACTTTTTCTTTGCTATCTCTTTTGTATCGGTTATCAACGCAAATCCATGGTTGTTTAAATGCAAAATCATCACAACAACTTGAGGTACATCCTATATCGCAAGAACATGGACGTTGCAGTTGTTTGGTGTAATTCGGTAACAATTGTTGTGAACACACACCACGGCCCGAAAAAGCAAAACTTTTCAAAATTAGTTTGTGAAGATTTATTGTTGTATTTTCCTCTGTGGGGGGTTCCATTGGTTCAAAAGAGTCCGACACTGAAAGAGACAATGGAATGGGGTTGGTCCCTTGTGGTGGAGGAAAAAGGGTTTCGTTCTTAGATGGACAAAACATGTGGCTTTTCCCTAAAAGACCGTATCCTTCTTTGCTCACTGGAACCGGAGACGGAATTTTTACAGATGAGTTGCTGATGTATTGATTAATATAACGGTTCAAATCATCATTGTTGTAATAAAAGGATACAATCAAGCGAAAGGGGTAGTTTTTGACAAGTGGTTCTTCATTCCATCGTTCATCAGCCCATTGGAAACTAACGTCATTAAAAAAGGTTTGATTTTGTTCATCAAAGTTACATAGAAAGCAAAAGTGGTTTTTAAATGGCCGAGACGCATCTGATGAAGGGAAATTCAAACATGCGTTTCTGTAGACACTGCTGACATTGGTACATTCCTCGATCATCAAATTCTTCTGATATTCGGGAGGATTACACATCATACAATACATGTTTTTAAAAATCCCAATAGGAGCAAAATATGAGCTCTGACATGCTTTATCTATTTGTTTGTCGTACTTAAGCCAGGAACCTGATACATTACATGTTGAAATAATTTTGTCTGACTCTGCTAAACAATCGGGGTTTAAAGTAGAATAATATCCAATATTGCAAGATTCTCTGGTGGCCAATTCTATTATTTCTTGATATGTTGATAAATAATTAAAGTCAGTTTCATTAGGGCATCTGATTTTTGCATTCCATTTTATCACATCACCGACTTTGTTGCATGTAGCACAATACTCATTCAGGTATGTCACAGATAAGTCGGAGTTATTCACAAGCGGGTTCAGCAACAATTCGACTTTGGATCGCTTCCTTGCGCATTCTTTCGAAAGAAACTCGTTTGTATCTACAGGACAAGAAGATATGATTTTTGTAAAGATTTTTTTACTTGATAAAATGTTTACATCCAGGCATTCTCGAAGTCCTTGTCGAAAATAAATATCGGGACAACAGTTGGAAGGTGAATGGAAAGTTGCACAATTTTCGTGACACGAACAGATTCCACATCTGTTTACACTACTAGCTGGCAGATTCGATAAATTAAACGAGGCCAGCAAAGACTTGTTGCAAATAATATTTGGCCCACAGTACAGGATACTATGAAATACCACATGGGTAAAGTTGAAAGCAAAATAAGTCTCATCGTGGTTTGGTCTATCTTGTTCAAAGCTAACTTCGATTCTTAGGCAAATGACTATCAATAAACTGGGAAGCAAGTACATGACTCTGTATAAAAAAAACAAATTCTGTTTATAGAAAATAGTATAAATAAGTGCACGTGGTTAAAAACACTTACAATGCGACTACTATTATAAACGTTATTTCGTTTCTAAGTGATGTTTCCTGTTTTCAAACATATCATTTACAGTTCTGCACATTCCATATATAGTGCTCTTCTGTCATATTTTGTGAATATACGTACATGTCCATTACGAATGAATTGATCTTTCCAGTATATCAATTTCGTGTTATCTCAGTAAGAATCGACCATTTGCCTGCTCGTTTACAGTTGTTTAATATTTATATTTTAAACAGTTAAACAGTCGACGGACAAATACCCTTATCACAAGCAATTTCTAGTAATATTTAAATTTCATTTAAATAATTTACCTTCAGAATTGTTGTTTTGACTATGGATACAGGGATATTAGAGTATTCCGGCTCTGCTGTGTTCACTGTGGATACTTACATGTAGAGTGATCAAGAATCACTCTGCAGCGGCGAGTGCAATTTCCTGTTTAAAATGTCAAGGGAATTAAAACACAATTTTCTATAACACACGGGCCATTGTTCGTACAAAATCGTTCTTTATGTAATGTGAGTGGATTAAATACGACCGAGCTGATAAAATTAAATGAACCCAAATAGCTTTATGATAGATTTAATCACGACAGGTCGTATTTTATCACCCAATAATATGTTCAAAGAACAGCTTTGATATATTTTTCATAAATAGTTCAATAAAGTGACATTTTTATGTAATTTTATTTCGTATAATTATGCAAACTCTGATTGCACCCCACATAAGCCATACGACATTTGGGTCATTGATAAGCTGTGTTGGGTGATACGATATAAATTTGATTCCTACAAGATAAATATATGTATACCCATGTATTACTGTGGTTTCATCAATATTCGTTGAACACCAATTTTCGTGGATTTCGTTACTAAGTTGATCCATGAAGTTAACTGTTCATTGATGTGCAATTTGTATTGATATGGTCATTGGCCACGAATTTACGTATCCTTAAAACTGTGTTTTTCACTTTATCCACGAAAATTGATACCCTTGAATATTAATGAAAACCACAGTATTAAATAATATAGGTTTTATTGTCATGGTGGCTCTTGCCCCTTACAGTTAGTGTAGAGTTTTCTATTTACCGGTAAGCATCCATGGACAAAATAAAAGTTAAACAGTTTTACAGTTTAATCCACTGCATCGTGCATGTGTGTGTGTTTAGTTTAAACAATATTTATTTAGTAAATTTCATCATACATATTATGATGACAGTACACAGAAGATTGAGAAACAAGCCAAAAGGCTAATGTTAATCTCGCTCTTGTGTGTGTTTGTAGGGGGGAGGGGGTGTACTGGAATATCATAGATAATGTGTTAAATAAAAATTGTTGATTTAATATAGTTAAATGTATACAAGTGTACATCGTTAATATTATAGATATAAATGTATAGTGTAAATGTAATTGCACTGGAAGCAGTGCAATGTGTAGTTTATTGCATGTTAAGAAGATTTTGATCCTGATTTGGTTTAAAATATGTTATCAAAGAAAGAGATACATATATTCCGAAGAGAATTGTAAGAAAAATAGCCCGGTTAACACATGAATGTTTTGAGATTTTTATTATCCAATATTTAATACTAAAAATTCCAAAAGAAAAACAATAAGATTTTGGTTGAAGGGTTCAAAAAATCTTCAAATATGTTTCAGTATATATTTACTAAAAATCAATTTTTTTTTCCAATCCAGATGCAAGAAAATAATACAATGTATTCAAATCAATTCTTTTACACAACGACAAAGAGTTCGAACACTTTCATTAATTGAGAGTTTCAATTCATGAACTAATACACCAAATACCTGACCGAGAACTCAAACTTTAATATTATATTGCAAACTAAGAATCCTATCACCTCAAATATATATTACTTTTGTGAATCTGGTATTAATTATTTTGTATCTGTATTTATACTGAGTGTAGATTCAATACACCAGGAAAATAGCTCTAGAAATCGCTTCTTCATACGTTTACAGGAGATAACTACCAAAGTGAAAAGTTTACAGTGCTTTCTTTTCTTTTTATAGATAAATTAAACTTAGAATAGCACAATATTCATAAACAGAGGATCAAAACGAAAATGTACATTGTATATGAAACATTTATCGAAATCAGTTTATTACATTTAAACAATTCATAATGTTATATATAGATTTAAGATAAGATAAACATCCAATGTAAGCGATATAATGATGAGATGTGTCTTAAATGATAATACCTAAAGAAAAATGCAGGTGGATATGATTGGTAATTTTTTTGACTTCCGAGTCTCTCCTTAAAACCTCAAGTAAATGTGTACACGTTTACACATGCCTACATAACACTTCTTCTTTCAATGTCCTAGGGTACCTAGGAAGGGTATAGTTATTTTCTTTGTGAAGAATGTGCCGAAACTGGGTTTTTGTTTGGTTGGTTTTCATTTTTAATTTCCTCTCTTGATAGCGTTGAATTTTTTACTTTTAATTGTTACAAATTGCATTGATTTGAACCATCACAGACAGAACTATTATCGATGGTAAAAAAGCTATATCACGATTTTGTACAAAACTTTCTTTCTTCATGATGACACGACACATGTATTGTCCTGATGGAATAACAGATAAAATGGTATTAAAGCAGACAAATGTCCTCTGCAACTTTGGAGACCATTCACGATGCTTCATTTCTTGACGACAGAACGAATGTAACTTGCCTGTAAAGGCATATTCATTTTAATGAGAAACTTTTTAAAGCATTTCACCGTTTAGTCTGTAAGGTTCTTCTGATACATTTTGCGATACACTTAATGTTACTTTGCGGATAAAGCTGCCTTTGGATGTCCTGATCTATAGTCAGTTTTAATGTGGCTAAGTGTGTACTTCAGAATTAGTTTTGATATTAAACATGGAGCATTCCCAAATAATTCTGTCGAATTAAAAAGATCGGTTGAATCTGCTTTTAGCATCCCTAAAGCTCGACGTATTTCTATAAGTGAGAACACAGTTTCTTATACGACGCTAAACTTGTCAATCAGTGTCATCAGTCGTGTTCGATTTCTATTCTTTCATTCTAATGTTGATTAAACCCCTAGAAACTTTTTTCAGCTTGTATGTATCAAAAACAACATGTCATGATTAGATATTCATATTGGGTGGGGTTTTTTTTTTAGTGAATCATCAAATGTTTAGAAAAAATGGAAAAATTGTCATTTAAAGTAAGTATTCTAAACATGATACATACAAAAATGATTGAAAAAAATTATTCGATATCCAACGCTTTAATTGATAACAACTTGTATTCCACAATTGTGGTTTTATTGAAATAATTATATTGTACCTATATAATTTATGATGAGTTTTAAAAGATATTGTAAAAATGGTATATTTAGATAAATAGGTATTTGTAGACGAAGTGAACAGAATTAATCAGAACTGAAATCTATTTTTTAAAATATCTATATTGCTGTGTTTTCAGTGTTAGTACTAATATTTGACGATGTGTTCTGGCTATTTTTCTTGTGGCATACATCAGCATACATTTTCCATGTTCTCTTATTACAAACATAACTAAAAAATATGAACAACCCTTGCAAGCCATTAAGAGCGTATTATGCATGTAAAGAACGATAATTCCACAAATATATCAACAATTTGTAACACCCACGACAACCCTGTCAAAGAAAACAATTTGACGTAAACAGTAAAATGGAGTCTACTAGTATTTCCGGCTTCCTTTTCAACGCTTGGTGCAGAAACAAATTTGTAAGCAGTTAGAAAATAAAACAGAATGTTTGTCACACACATAAATATTAATGAATTTGTACGTAAGTAGTGTTGACTTTTTATAATATCCCGAGAGTTTGAACTCAAAAACTACTAATGTACTAATGATATTAATTCCAACAATCAATGCTGCCCCACCAAATATATACAGAGCATATTGTGTTATTATTTTTTTTCTTTTATTCCCGTGATATGTCGATCGGGATTTAGCACTGAATACGCAGTAAATGTGAAAGGAACATACTTGAAGCCGGAAAAAAGTTGCAAGCCAAGAGAAATGAGATGAAGCAGAAACAATTTGGAGCCCTGTCGAATTGAATACAGGTCTCACGGTTATTAACAACTGTGCCATGAATAGACACGCCACCAAACACATGTAATTAGACCCCGGAATTAATCTTAAATGTGGAAAAATGGAATATGTAACATACGTCATTGCCTTGGACACTAACGATATGCCAATGCACGCGATTGTAAGAAGTCATAGTAAAGATTTATCTGTTTCCATCGAGATTCTCTTTGTTAAACTTCCTTATGACGGGCAAAAAACCTTCAATACATATTCGAATTTTTCCCATCCTTTATAGATTCATATGGATTAGCAGAAATGTTCATATCCGGGAAGTGGAAATCCGTTCGAATATTTTCCAATCAACCCCAAATTCAATGCTTTGTAGTGTAACTTGTTTGCAGTTTAACAACGGGCTCAGTCGAACATTTTTAATATTTGTTGTTCTACGTGGGTCGTTTTTACAACAATGGAACAGTTCGTTATTTGTCGAGCTTGGATAGCAATGACGGCAAGAACATGGATTGTAGACTTTTCGAGACGTTCACAACCTCTTCAGATGATGGTTAACCCGTTAAACGTTCAAACGCTTTGGCTAAACCAGATGATGATTCAGTGAAGCCAAGAAGCCTCTCCTCCATGTCTTTTCTTACAACATTACTTTTGATGAATATGGTCAAATACAAATACACCTCTTGAAGTCTGTATTTCCCACATTCCTCTGTACCCATGAATATCAAATCTTCAATGTAAACTTCTGCATTCAATGTATTTTTGAACGTATAAGAAATGAAGCTATATCTAGTACACCACCCACTGACATATAAAAATAAGCAGGTGTGGAGAAACTCTATTTTAAGACTGTGTAAAGCAATTTCAAAGAGAATGGAAGCAAGAAGATGCAAGTGTCATTCACTAGATGTTTTCCTGGATAACACGTTAAGTCTCTGCAAGTTTGCTGAAAAAGAGAAATAATACATTGATACAAAAACAGAGGGATATTCAAAAACAAAGGTACAAATATTTTGTCAAGTTTCAAGAATCGCATTTGGGATTGCACATGGAAATGATCTCCTTCGTGGACTATTTTATTTAATTCAAACTGTCAAGTTAAACTAACAACTAACTTTTATATCAAAACTCTGAAATGATTTTGATCATGACAAAAATGTTAAAATGTTAAAGAGTGCAATGTTACACTTGACCCCAAAAATCACTACAACCGTCGCCCTGAGGTGCAGAATCAAAAGGATTGCAGATTTTGCAGAATTTGTTTTTATAAACAAGTTCATTAATGTTGACCATGGGGAATCTGAATATCTCTGCATATAGAACATCAACGTTAATTGTAAACCATGTTCTGGAGATGTTGCACTTTTCGATTGGTTTTATTGGGGTTACCCGACACTTTGTCTTTGCATTTAGATACTGTAGAAGGTGAAAAAAAAGTTAGTAGACACGAACTTATATTGGTAAAAGCTATTAAACTTTGAAGAGATGTAAAGTTTCATTAATGAAAAAATGACTTGTAAACAATCACTTATGGTCATACTTTAACGTTCAGTTTAATATTGTATGTTATGTTACTGTTGTCGTATTTTCTTATCTTCTGGTTGCACAATTAAATAACAGAATATGTTCACATAGGATTCGAAGTTTTCATTTAAGGAAAGTAAGGGAAAAGTAAGGGGAAAGAAAGACGAAACGGGGTTTCCACTGCACAACGGTTCTAAAATCAGGTTCTCAAGGCATCTACCAATTGCTTTCAGATCTTTTTCATTGCTGTCTCTATGGTAATGGCTATCGAGACAAGTCCAAGGTTGTTGTAACGCAAAATCACCACAGCAATCTGACTCACACCCGATGGACAAAGAGCATGAAAGTTCCAAATGTTTGATATAACTTGGAATCTGTCCTGCACAAGCACCGTGTAGTGAAAGCGCAAAGCTGCTTAACATCAAGTCGCTGATGTTGATATAGGGGCGTTCGATAAAAAAGTAAGAGAAGTTCTAGACGACATTGGGTATATGCCTGTTACAGGTGAAGTGACAGTTTTCTCGGAGACCGTTTTGCATGTAGTTTGACTTTTCTGAACAATTACTTTGTCTTTTGTGGCTTACGAAACGATGGTGTCTGCTGAATTAGACTTTATAATGAATTCATTTTCAATGTTGTTTTCCTTGTCATCCTGAAAAGCAAAAAGAAATTGTAATCTTGAATGAATGACGTTTGCTTTCAGCGTCCATTGAATACATCTCTGATGCCGACTGGAAATTCACATCCTTGTAAAATAGAGAGTTGTTGGCATCAAAGTTAAATACAAAGCAAAAGTAGTTTTTATACGGACGAGAAACTTCTAACGAAGGGAAAATCAAACATGCGTTGTAATATAGTCACTGCTTGCATTTATACAGTCTACCATCAGTGAACTCTATTAAAACACTGCTGGATTACATATCGCACCAAAAATGTTTTAAAAGACGCCAATATGAGAGTAATAAGAGCCCTGACAAGCTCTGTCTGCCTGTTTGTCGTATTTTAACCATGATCCTGATACATTACATGCTGAAATATATTGGTCACATTTGATAACACAACTAAATGTACTTGAAGGTTTGTATATAACACTACATGATTCATAGGTCGCCAAATCTATTATTTCTTGATAAGTTGATAAATAATTGAAATCAGTTTCCCTGGTACATCTGAATTCTATTTTCAATTTTGAAAATTCACTTACTTTGTTGCATTTAGCATAATCTTCATTCAAGTATGCAACACCGAAATTTGAAATAATGATCGGAGGTCCCCCAGTAACAACTGAACCATGGATCGCCTATTCGAGCACTCTTTTTAGAGATATCTATCTGATCCGATGGGACAGGTTGCAATAAAACTTCGGAATTGTATTTTTCTTCGGACACAACCTTCAAATCCCGTCACTCTCGAAGTCCATGAGTTTCGGAAATATTTATTGGGACAGCAAATGGAAGGCGAGCGATAGAAAGCACACGCCTCTTTTGCATGAACAACTACCGCATCTGTTTGTACCACTGTAAGGTAGGGGTGATATGTTGAACGCGGCCAATAGAGACTTGTTGCAGATGATCTTAGGTCCACAAAATAGGATACTTTGAAAAACTATATTGGTGAAGTTGAAAGTAAAATCCGTTTTATCGTGGTGGTTGGGATTTGTCGGTTTTTTCAGAGCTTGTGGCTGTTGATGGAGAAAAGTTCGTGCAGGAAACGACGACAAAAAAGGAACAATATTAGTCCAAGGTCTCGTGTCTATAAAACCGAAAAGCAATGGTTTTGTCAGAATTTAATTATGCAAATTGACACCAGCTTTTATGTTCGCGCGTTTTTATACAAAAGATTGCGATATGATAAAGCATTCACTGATTTTCGTTGGTTTTCAATTCAATTTATCTATTTTTTAGATACCATGGATAATATGAGGATTTTAAAAATACATTTTGCTCCCCTCTTTGCTGTATATCTTGCAATAGCAGTTGCCAAACCATATTATACAAATATTGACTGGGGTTGAGGGCAACATTGATTATATTAGCCCCCGAGGGACGAAATATTGCCCGACGCGAAGCTATATATAGTTAATTGACACCAGCTTTTATGTTCGCGCGTTTTTATACAAAAGATTGCGATATGATAAAGCATTCACTGATTTTCGTTGGTTTTCAATTCAATTTATCTATTTTTTAGATACCATGGATAATATGAGGATTTTAAAAATACATTTTGCTCCCCTCTTTGCTGTATATCTTGCAATAGCAGTTGCCAAACCATATTATACAAATATTGACTGGGGTTGAGGGCAACATTGATTATATTAGCCCCCGAGGGACGAAATATTGCCCGACGCGAAGCTATATATAGTTATATACAAACTAATCATTTTATTTTTGTCACTGAAGTGGATTCTGTATGCTTTGAGATGATTACTGTAATTAATGGTTTTATTGTAATAATAATTAATTCTTTACAAATTTTGAAGAAAAAAAGGCCAATATAAAAATCAGGAATCATTTGATCTTGTTATAGTTACATGATGACACGAGAGCATGTACGGAATATATCGCCTCACTTTTTGGCACGAGGGGGCGGAGCCCCCGAGTGTCAAAAGGTGAGGCGATATATTCCGTACATGCTCGAGCTGTCAATCATGTAACTGATTTGTCCAATGGTTTTGGCACACTTTCCCCCCATCCGGTGATATTTTCAGAAATTCGGTGGAGGAAGATGGACGTACTCGGCGACTCCGATGACTTGATTTTATAAGCCAAGCGCTTGAATCTTTTGAAAACTTTGATGAATTGGACGAAAAAGATGTTGAATTTGGAAACTTTACTTTCGACGTTGATGAATTTTTAAAGGAGTTAGAAAAACAGGATAACATTAAAACTGAACAATATGACGTCAGAACCGACCCTCCGGAACATTTCGGCAAACCAGTGAATTCTACAGAAATAAAGGAGCTTCACAAAAGTCAGGAAAGTACCAATACACGACGCAATACATCTTGGGGAGTTAAAGTTTTTGACGACTGGCGAAAATCGAGAAACGCTAATTCAGGTTTAGAAATGCAACTTCCTGATTTACTATCGTGCAGCTCACAAGATTTAGACCATATTTTGTCCTGCTTTGTGGTCGAGTGCCGCAGGGCTGATGGTAGTCCATATCCACCTTAAACCTTGTACCAGTTGTGTGCTGCTATTTTAAGATTTATGCGAGATAATGAAATCGACTTAAATTTTCTTGACGGTAAAGATATGCGTTTTCGGAATTTCCGCAAAACATTAGATGCCCGAATGAAACAACTCGCCACGGAGGGAATAGGTGTGACAATTCGACAGGCGGATCCAATTTCCCCCGAAATGGAGAACGCGTTATGGGAAGGCGGACATCTGGGTATGAAAACTTCAGTTGCACTTACCAACACAATATTCTTCTACAACTGTAAATTATTTGGGCTCAGAGGTCTTGATGAACATCGTTCATTAGTGACGGAGCAGTTCAAGCTCGACAAGATTAGTGACAAAATGTTTATTACATTTTACGGTCGTACTTCCAAGAACTTTGCGGGGGGATTAAATCAGCGAAACCTAACTGCCAAGGAAGTAAAACACGACTGTGGACCCGACGGACCTCTGAATTTATTTCATGTGTACCAAACTTACATTGACATGGTTGGACCGGGAAGCATGTACCGTCGTCCATTAGCAGGTGAGGGACTGAAGTATTCCAAGCAGGTCATGGGAGTAAACAAACTCGGGAAAATCATCAAGGATATGTGTAGTGGGGCTGGCTTCCATGGGAATTTCTCCAACCATTCGGGCAAACGAACATGTGCTACAAATCTATTTCAATCAGGTAATATTTATCTCTCTCTCTCTCTCTCTCTCTCTCTCTCTCTCTCTGGCGTACTTTTTTAATTTTCTTTTGTATTCATAAATTTTTGTTTGTCAGGAATAGAGGAACAGCTTGTAATGTCCAGAACAGGACACAGAAGCACGGCAGTTCGGAACTACAAACGACCAAGCCAGGAACAACTTAGTGCAGTAAGCATGGCGCTAAATCCACCGAAATTGGGCTCGGAAGAAAACGAATGCGCGGCAGAATTCGAAGCCAATAATAGCAAACTTCCAAAGTTAATGGTTGATCCAATGCGCACCCCAATGATCAACATTACAAACTGTAATGTCCATATTTTTGATGCAGGAAACAAGTAGGCCTAATGTGTATATTGATCACGTAACATTTTAAAGAACTGTTCAGTTTTTGTTTCAAACTGTTAAAGAAACAGAACATTTCAATTTTAAATTTTAATTTTTTTTTTCATGTTTACAATTTGTTGAATAAAGTTTGTTGCCAGTATTGTGTGTTTTCTTTAGCCAATCGCCATGAGGGGGCGTATCTAATTAGTATGCAAAAATATCACATATGTGATATTCAAATAACAAAATTGTATGCGATATATCAGTCGAGAAACATCAAGGAAAAAACACCGCACCATTGGACAACTTTGTTTATCTTCAATAAAATTTACACGATTACAGCTAGTGGTTGAAGAAAAAAGATTGCGGCATGTCTGCAAACACTACTGATAATTTCGTGTGATTGTAAGGTCATCTATTTTGCATTAGTATATGTATTTAAATATACAAGTAACATGAAACGTGAGACCAATAGTTTAGGTTATAATTAAAGATGGCAGTTTCTTTTTGCATTTGAGCTTGACCGATTTCTATCATTTTAAAGAATACAGTTGTTGGCTCTACTGAATTTTCTCTTATAAATTTCAGTTTTTAAGGCTAAGTGAATGACAACTCAATTGAGTTATTGTTTTATCCAGACCGACTTTTTTATTATCATAGAATTTTGATAGATTTTTTTTATTGAGATTTATAAAGTCAACATTCTGGCTGCCTAGTACTTACATGCCACCTGAATTACCTGTAGCGATTGTACTGCAAGAAGATTCCATTTGAAACGCTCCCTTAATCCCGCTCTGACGTCACGGATACGTTACCAATTACATCATTTCATTTTCTTTTCATCGATCCCTCCCGTTTTTGCGTGAAATAAAAGCGCACAAAAACAGCGTAGATCAAAAATTTAACACCTCCTTTTCTGTTGGAGTTAGTATGCACTGTGTGTACTTTGATGAACAGCTTCCGTGAAAAATTCTTCAAAATCGAAATTTCCTGCATTTAAGGCACGTTTTCATGGTTACTTAGTTAAATCATTTATGCACGTGTGGGCTTTTTTTTTTTGCAATCAATTGCTAGATGAGTGTTGTAATTTAAAGTCCGAGAGAACGCATAACATGCAATTTTCTTAAATATCAAGTAGCAATGAAATGTAATGTTGACTTTCTTTCAGCTCATTAAATTCTATAAATGAGAATTTGGTCAAAATTTAGATAATAGCTAAAAAGTATTGATTTTATGATGATTTATTCCAAATCAAAGAGAAAAAGAACTCTAGATTCTAATGAGGATTGAAGATAAACTACAGTGTTGGTCATCGTTTTCTATAAAGCAGCCAATAGGAAAACATAGCTTGAATTATACATCTTTCAGAACCCCCGGTACCCCGTTTATTCATCAGTGTCGTTACCTTCTTCATAAATTGCGTTCCAATAGATTGAAATCATAGTTTATTTGGGATCAGTATACTATTACATGTACATTAATGGCCGCGTGTGCAATTGAAACTCATTTTTTTTTCAAACTATATGTTTGTAACTAACATTTATATGTAATTGTTAACTCAATCTGATGAAATTTAGACGTTCTGAATCTGCTACCGCTTCTCAAGCTTCTTGAGAAGCGGTAGCGGATTCAGAACGTCTAATTTTAATTAGATTGTTGTTAACTCCGTTTTCGACTATTTGCTCCAAATATGCAGTTTCTACAGACGCATGTGCGGATCCAGAAATTTTCATCGGGGGTCCAAGGGATAATATTTTTCGCAAAGGTTGGGGTCCAATGCTTATTTTCGGTTACTTAACTATGTAAATTTAAAGAAGTTTGAATTTTCATTGGGGGGGGGGGGGGGGCCGGACCCCCTACCCCTCCCCCTTCTTAATCTGCGCAGGAGACATCTGAAATATAATATAACCTAATTTTTTTTAAAGTTTAACAAAACGTTGAAAATACTTTGAATATGACTTTTATCCACGTTGATATATCAGAGTATCATATCACCTTAACATTCAGGCTATTGAGTTGATAAGAAGTGCATTGAAAAGGACGAGTGTTTGAATTAGCCTCTGTCAAAAATTGGGAAAATCATGGCCCCACAGTCAGGGGATCTGCAGGGAACTTGAATAAATCCGGCTATATGAATATAATGAGGAAATAAGAAATACATTGTTCTCTACACTTCTTTAATTCTATTCAAACGGAGAGCCAAGTTCTGATAAGCAAATTTTCATCCACCAGAATATAAGATGTATTAAAAAAAATTATGACCGCTTGGGTCATGGTCATTATTCTCTTACACCCCCTTCTCCTTCAGCGGAAATACCTTTAATTTAGCAAGTATATTCAAAGATGACGATTGATATATCAAACGCAATATTATATTTGGTTTAATCTGGTTTAAGATTAATCTCCACTTTAAATCTAGTAAGACAGTAATAGTATCACTTCAAACTTTCAAGCAAGTTCTAATCTTGGCCCAGTTACGATTTCCTCACATGAATTCAAAAGAAGACAAACTTTCTTTTTTATTTATTTCAAATATATTCTACAACATATAAATAATGAATACAAAGTATAAATCATATCACATCGAAATTGAGACTCCTTGATGGGTGTTAAATAACATACTTCTCCTACATATTGTCTACAGATTCCTTAAAAACTAGCACACCAGGCAGGATCTAGTATTGTCCTCAATTAACCTAATTAATTAAACCAGTCTATTTATACACATTTACACTTAAATGTATAAACTTAAGTCCTTTTGTTCTCAACAGATTACTATTGGTAAAGTCAGTTTTACCACCGTGGTCCAAAACTTCCAGGAGCATTGGATGTTAAATAAAAAGAAAAACATTCTGGCCTTTCGTAAAAAATGATGATCCTATCTCACCTCCTTTCAAATCATTCCCAAGTTGAAGAATTTGATATCTACAATCTTTTGGGATATGAATGGTCCTCACAGCCCAATATCACAGAAAGTGGATCATAAATGTTTCAGGTCGTTCTCGATTCCGTACATTTTGGATTTGAGATTTTTCAGTTCACCCATCATTTTCTTAGATCGCCCAGCTGTTGCTCGCACATTCTTCAGTATCTGCAAATCTAGGTCTTCTGGTCGTTTCATATCCATGTCTTCTGCAAATCCCATAGTCACCTGCAAGAAAAAAAAAAGGATGTGACTGATTTGTCTGTTTCAGAAAGATCACTTACATCAGAAGCAAATTGAAACATTAAAAAGAATTTTCCAGGAAGCTTTGAAATCAAACTTTTAGTGGATACGAATTTTGATGCAACAAATTACAGGTAGTGTATGTTCACTTACATATGATACTGAACACTACAGTGTAATGAATCTTGTATTTTTATAAATAAATTTATTTGACAACAAAAACAATTTGTAAATACATGTAATACTATTTCATAAACTGTAAACGCATTATATTTGGCCGAAATTAGTTCTTGAACAAGTTATGCATGGCCTTTACCGATGCACTTGATATAGCAGAAGCCGCATTCCGCCAAAAGCGCTTAATAGAATACACAGCTAAATGTAGTACGTTTACAGTAATTGCCTTCTGTAAGCATTCTTTTGTATGCTTTCATTATATAATAAAAACATATTGTACACATAAGCAAAAGCAGTTCATTGATTTACACATAGATATAAAAAAAAAAACCGCTTTAGCATATTTATTTCCTTATGAGATAAAACTCATTTAAATGTCTGTCCTTTAGTTATTATAAAGACTCTTACCTTGTACAGCTGCCTCTCTACATCCTTTAACCTCGAGCGGAGATTTTTGATGTCGTTTTTGAATCCTTCCACCTCAAGATTTCGCCTCCTTTCCAGATCTTGATACCTCTGGTTCATGAGCTGAAGACGTTTGGTCATTTTGTCACTTCGACCCTAATAAACAAACGCACATACATGTAGAAAACAAATCAGTCAAGTGTGGACATACTTGTAGTTATTTGCAATGAAAATTACTAGTACATTTATCTTTATTTTCATTCAAAGAGATGACTTTGATTATAGGCTATTTTGTTTGTGTGAAAAATATGTACATATCAAATTCTCTATGTTAAGAATGTGAAAAGTATGTAGATATCAAATTCTCTATGTTATAACTTAGTATCATTTTGCATAGAAAATGAAACAGTGTGGCATAATTTACAACAAAATGTAAAAAAACCCTAATGTAACCAAATTAAATGCTTTAATTTTAACATAGGTCCTATTATGAGATCCAATCAGTCAAATTCACTGTTTTAACTAGATTTTATTTATTTCAGTATTTCTTCCATTATGAGTATCTATGGTCGAATATAAAATCAATCAAATGTATAAATGCTATTGGAAATCACACAATCTTAAAGCATACGCAAAACCAAGGTACAAGTTAATCAATCATAATTAATTGCTTGGGCCAATTTTTATGGGTGCGAGGGGGAGTAATTTTGCGGATTCATCCTTATGAATCATAATTATCGACTAATTTCATAGTTGTTTTAATATGTTAATTTGTAGGTAAGGGTACCCATCCAAGAAAAATCATTCGATTCAACAGCATAGATGTACATGGCATACTTTGAAAATTTCCCTGGTGACGTCCCCTTCCTCTCGTATCCGTGACAACTCGTCCTCTAGCTGGATGACCTGTTCTCTGTACATCTCGGCCAACCTCTGCGACTGTGTCAGCTGGTACTCCAAAGACTGTTAGTAAACAGGCAAAAAACAAATAAACATTTATCTATCAACCTCAACACCTATCAAATGATTTATGTCCCCTATAAATGAGTACTCACAAACCAGAGACTGATAAGTAACTGTTAATTTACAGGCGAAAACAATTACTTTGATGTTGGATTTTCAATAAGTTAGTGTAGATTTGATTTTGTGCATTTCTGAATTAAATGACAAACAAAATAGACAGCCAAGTGTAAAGCAATTAAAATATTTTATCATTTAAACAATATCTAGACATAGCAGTCGCAAATTATAAAAGTTGGTTTTATTGCCGTATTTGAATGTCTTACCTTCATCTCCTCCACACAGCCCGCCCTGTCTAGGGCCCCGTCAGACATGTTTAACACTGGGTCTCTGTTAGGGTGCAGCTGCAGTTTGACATGGTCTAGGTCTCGTAGAAGCTTGTCCTTCTCTCCCATCCACTGACGCTCATTGGATCGACCCTGATAACGCAGTTCTAGGAAGTCCTTCGTGCTCTCGTATAAAAGATCCTGAGTTTTGTGTAATCTGTTCAAATTTTGAAATAAAATCAATTGCTACAAATGATACTATGTTTCACTTATGAAAGGTTTTATATGTATTATGGCATTTAATTGAAAAGAAAACATAAATTTACATGTTCTTTCTCTTGGCTTATATCCGCTACCCCTCTTCAAGCCATTATATCAGACTTTCAGAACACCACCCCTCCACCATCCAAATCTCTCCCTCAACTATCAATCGTTTCAAATTCTAAGACTTCAAATCATGCATGGCCCCTCCAACCTCCCCTCCCCTTTCCACCCCAAAACAAAACTAAAACAGACTTCAGGCCTTCCCAGCATGCAATAAACTCTTCCACTTACTTTTCTGTAAGTGTTGCGATTTTGGCTTCGTCTCTCTCCATCCTAGTCTGCATTTCCTCTTCCTTCACTTTCCTGTCCTCTATCAGGGCCTCCACTTGTTCCTTGGCCAATTTGGTCTGTTCCTGGAGCTGTGACTGCAGGGCCTCCACTTGAAGAGCCAGGGACTCATTGTCATGTTTGTATTTATGCTCTGGGATGGCCTCTATGGAACCTCGCCGATCTGATAACGGCACTGGTTTCTTTTTTATTCCTGTAAAAATAATTTTTCCCCGAAACATTTTTAACAAGAAAATCATTTCTTGATATTTCGAATTTCAAGGTTCTTAAACTTTTTCTTATTACCCGTAATGTAATTGAATCTTGTATATACTTGTACTTGTAAAATGTACATGTATGAACTACCGGCATATATGTAAGTGAAACTTAAACGGTGTACACTTGGCTGTCTATTCTATTTAGCGCTTTTGGCGGAATGCGGTGTCCACTAAATCAAGTACATCGCTAAATGCCATGCACATATGTATAAGAATAGTCACATTCAGGAATACGCTAATTCAAATCCACGCCAACTTGTTCACAAACTAAATTCCGCCAAATATCGAACACGCCAAATATAATATGTTTACAGTATTTCTTTTCATTATTTTGTTTAACTTTAAACTGATGGAATAAAAGAAAAAAAAATTATAAAAGAAAACTTAATGTCAAAAACTGCAACAATTCCAGAATTCAATTTAATCTCATTTGAAATTCACCCTAAAGCTCCCCTTCCCTCGCTCCTACAAACCCCCCCCCCCCCCACACAATAACACTCCGAAAAAAACAGCTAAGTTTACATATGACATAAAGGTGAGAAAGAAAAGGGGGAAAAGCATGAGACAGAAACAAGTAATGACAAAGAAAGGAAAAAGAATGGAGACTGTGAAAACTTCACCTCGGTTTTGTCTGCTGTCAGCAGCACTCTGGGGTCGTTTGTTCTTGGTCTTCTGCTCTACGATGGCCTTCGCTGGAGGTTCCTTCATGAAGTATGTGGTCTCGCTGTCAGGGGTGCTGGACAGACTCAACAGCTGCTGGATCTTCTTCTTATCCTCTAGCTCTCGAATCTGGTAACGAAACAAGATTTCTTGAGTCATACACAAAATACTACCGATACTGGTTGAAAAATTCATTGCCAATGGGGGGGGGGGGGGGGGGGGGGGGGGGGGGGGAGAGAGAGAATTTCATTAAAATAATCATAAACACAATACTTTGGATAAAAAAAATCCTAAATTTTTCTAATATTTGAATATCATAATAATTATACAGAATACTTGAAATGGAAAAATTATCATTTTCCTTTTTTTTTTTGGTATTTTGTCAAACAAAATAATCATACACAAAATGATTTGGCTAGAAATATTATCAAAATCAATTTTAGTAACGTAAATTTTATAAAAATAACTACTGAATTTTCATGACGTATTAAATTGAATAATATTGCAGAAATTATCACCATGCAACACTCTTTTAAAAAATTTGATCAAAGTAACTGTTGATTTATCATGCTGCATCTCTCATTTGTAATTCATAAAACCAAAGAGGAAAACTATGTAATAGATTTTGGAAGTGTGTTCAATTTAAAAAAAAGAGCTAATTTCTTTTTACAGCATTGATCAACTAAGAGATTCAATGGTAGAATAACTCCCTCACAAAAATTAATAATTAAAGTGAAGGAAATAACTTGTAGTGAGGAGTTCTCTACCTTGAGTCTGTCATTTTCAGAGTAAAGGCGTAAGACGTGTTCCCGCTCTTGAAACAGATAGACCTGCATGTCGCTAAGTGCTTTCTGAAGCTCCACGATTTCTTCTTCTCTCTGTCTCAGCTCCCATTGTAATTTGTGCTATTAAGAAAACATGGGATCTTGAATTAATTACATGCATCAATAGAGAAATTTTAAAAATCATTGTTGAGAGAAATTCAGAGAGTTCTAACTTCTATCATGAATATCTGGCATACTTTTGTTGATAAAATGTAATTTCAAAATCACCACCAATACTGCTGTTTTTTAAATTAAAAGCGACTCAGTTCTAGGCAGGTAATAGTCATTGAGCAATACGTGGCATACATGCAACATCCATGATTAATAACTCATTAATATAGTCAAAATAAATTAATACGGTTTTTTCTCTTATCATTAGAAAATCCATGTAAGTATAGGATAAGTGGGCAAAGTTAGTCTCAACATTTTAAAGATGTTGTAAAACTTGTCAGATGGCCCATAACAAAAAAATGAAAAAAGACAGCCATTAACAAACTCATGCAAAAGCTTCAAGTATCATAATGTATTCTTACTGCTTACACCTTTACCTCTATCAACAACTTGCAATAAATTCATAACGTACAGTACATTCCTCAATGTGTCTTTCACACATGATGTTAACATTCAAATGAATTTCACATGAAATTTTCCTTTAAAAAATTTTTGTACGGTATATTTTGCAATACCATACCCTATAGGCATTGATACCAGTAATGAAGAAATTCACTACCACATGAAGTTTAAATGAAACCTTTGCAAGGGCTCTTTTCCGGTGAATTGCATGGAAAAATGTTCATGCAAGGCATAATGCCTATGCAGCAGACAAAGAAGAAAATACCATACATTGTTGCAAATTCAGAGTGGTTGAGTTTACCTGTTCCTCATAGGTTACACGATAATCTTCGAGTTTGCTGACCATGTGATCGTGTTCTTCATCATATTCTGCGATTTTTTTCCTGTAATATTCCAACAACTCTCTGGAGGGGCGTAAATGACCTTAAAATACAAAATGGTCAGAAATTACAAATATAGTATTTTTTTCAAGTCTGCCTGTATCCAAAACGTTTTCTCAAAATCATTTACTGAGGTATATAATACTGAAATTATAATTTAATTGGCATCGTTTTTCAAAATAGAGTTTAGGATCAACATCCCTCTGTACATTCATATATAATATATAATATAAAAATTCTGGATCAAACTAATTTAATAAAAATCAACACCAAAAAAGTGACAAAAGAATAGATAGATTTGTACAGAGGTCTTTCAATGGGCACAAAATAAATGCATTTTTCTACCTCCCAATTTCGTACAAACCTAGTCTTTCGTTGATGTTAGGTAGACCTCCGTCACTTTGGCGGGCAGCCTTGGAATCTTCCGAGTCCAATTTATGGTTGATGACGGAAACATTCTTTTTGTGTTTTGGGGATCCTTTATCACTGAGAACAGAAATTAGAATCGACTAAATTGACAATAAGGATATTGATAAAAAAATATATATAAAAAAAACACCACAGCATAAAAGACCTTTAAAAATGCTTTTTTTGAAAACTTCAGTGGTTCTCAGTCATGGTTTATAGTATCTGTTTTCAAACATTATACAAATCAAACACCATAGTATAGGTTAATCTAATTAAAATTAGACCACGTTGATTTTACAACTAGTTCTACAAGTCTTTTTTAATTATATTCAATATAATTGAGCACAAATATTCTTGCAGGACTACTTTAATGCTTTGAAAAATTCATGCATTCATTTTCAATTCATATTTGGTCCTTGTTAAAAGAAAAAAAAATCATGGCAATTAAGACTAAAGTTTAACAATAACAGCAAGGGTTGAAAATATTAATACACCACCAGTAATGTTTGGCTCATAGCACCATGAAAATGTACTATCAGAGAGAGACTCTGTTGTTGCAGCTAAACAAGCAAAGTGAATCATCTATAATTCATCTAGATTTAATGTTTACACTTTTTTCTGTCCCGGACATTTTGACGAGCAAGTAAAAATTTGTCTATGAAAATTTGCAAGTGTTTGTCCGAGTGCAAAGAAAACCACTTGCTCTATGAGAAAATTAGTCTCATTAAGTATTTCTAATATTTAATATGTGTAATTTTGAACCCTTGATGACTTCTAAGACATTATTAAAATATTTACCTCATGATTATTGTTCTTTGTAAATCCTCTGCATTACATGAACATGAATTAAATTACTCTATGACTGTAGCACCATACTGCTTCATGCTTAAAGAAAGTAAAATGAACAAATGAATTTAAAGCCAGTTGATAAAAAAAAGCAAGTATATATAACAGGTACACATGTGTTTGTTGTATCTCTGCAAATAGGTTTAAATCTGAAACAACTTCTAATACAATATATGAAAGACTTTTACACATTGAGCATTTTGGATCATTTTAATCAATAGACATAATTTTAACATATTTCATAATATGTAATGGGATGGTAGATAATAATGACGGACAAGACCTAGATTTGAATCTGGGCCACTTGAATCTCTAGTCAGGTGCTCTACCCACTGAGCACCAGTATTTGAACTGGTCTGACCGTCTGACCATCACACTCTCCTCTTATTAGAGTCACCATTAGATGGTCATGCTCTTTTTCCCCGACAGGAGTTAACCTGTCAGTTCCAGGGTCTGACACAGCACCAAATATAATGGGATTAGAATATAAAAATTACAGACCAGACCTGTGCCTCCTGATTCTTTAATTATAAATATCTGACACCAGTATTCAAACCAAAATGGCTATCTTATTTACAAAAACATTTAGAAAGTTGTTGTTCCTGGCTTCGTGATAGTTTCCAATCATGCTCTATGCTTTCATCTATCTATAATATTTATCATTTTTACTGTCAAATTGCGATGAAATAAGTGCACACAGTTTGCATAAAAATATCTACATTCACAATATGCATATATCTTTTAGTTATATGAAAGATTCGAAAGCTAAAACTTCATTTTTTAACTTTTTTGTACTTACAAGAAAGTCCCTAGAGAAAGATTCTATTCTATATATTATCATGAGAAACTCATTGAAATGGTGATGTTAAAAGTTTCTCTCTCAATTTTTCACGACTTGACATTTATAACTAGCCTAAACAAATTCATCTATGAATCGATGACAAGCCCAAACAAGTTTTTTTTTTAAACGAAGTTGTTCATTTTCCAAAACAGAGCAAATTCTATGAATTTTCTAAAAAGAATTAAAAGAAAGTAACTACGTGATTTTTTTCTAGTTATTGAGAGATATTAAAGCTGTTACATTGAATCGAAACACTGTGTTGGTGTTTTGTTGTCATAAAAAACTCTCCACAATCGCCATTTTGAAAATTCCGCTGCCAGTACAGCAGCGAATAATATATTTTTAATGTTTGTCAGAAAAAATTGTATAAACATCAGAGAGAAAGTCAAAATGATAAAAATGACACCATGTGCCTTTCAGAATGTTATCCAAAATTTAATTTTAAAATTATCAAAGGTTTTTTTATTTTTGTTGCGAGACTAAAAGAATTTTAAATGACCAATCATGACCTTGTTTGGCTATATTCCTACGCAAATTAAGATTTCGTTGATTTTCTAACTATTTATGACAAGTTTTACATTGTGTTATACATCATTATATAAATTATATTTAAAATATATACAGTTTTGATGACAATTTGATTGTTTGTCGCGTATGCAAATCTGTCATTTGGGACTAATTTCTATAGCGCAAAGTCCTTGTATATGAGTTCCTGGGCAAATACACATATTGGATATTGTTGGCTTTTTATGATGTGTAGAGTTTTGTTTCTGAGTGTGTAGTGTTGTCAAATGGCCTAGGTCCGTTGTTTTGTTGGAATACTAGAAACACTGCTACGTGTTTATCATGGATGAACCGTACATTAATTTCATTCCTCCTCCCGAGGCACCGGTTTTCACTCCCACTGAGGAAGAATTCGCAGATCCATTGGGATACATTGCAAAAATAAAACCCATTGCCGAAAAAGCAGGAATATGCAAAATTAAACCACCACCGGTTTGTTATTCATTTGCTTCTCTATCGTAAAATCTATATTCTCGTTTTATTTGAGGTAGTCGCTATTGTTGAAAGCATGATAAACGTCAGGTATGGGTACGTGCATTGTAATGGAGCAAACATGGCGACGCATTGTTTGACCATAAGAGTTGACAGATGCTGCTGAATAAGCGTGTTGTCAAAAATTATGTGACGTGCGACCAATTCCTCAGATAAGATTGCAATAAAAGCAAACATTTCATATATTAACTACATTTTGCAATATTATGCAATACATTTTTTACCCAAATTTGTTTTGCAAGATTTGCCTTTGACCATATATAGCACCTCATTAGCATATTGTTAGGTTACTTTGAAATGATATCTGGCTTTAATCATATGAAATAATGTTTAATTATAATAAATAGAAGCTTGCTTAATTTTTGGTAGTTATTTTTTAACTTCAATGTTTTGGAAGAAACATTTTTCTAAATGAAGAACTTTTTCTTTAATATATAAAAAAAACCCTCTGTATTGTTTGAAACATGATTAATTCGTTTGTAGTACTCCTTTACTAGTCATGAACGTTATAGGATCACTTCATATTTTGACTTCATGTAGGTGTTACTTTTGTGGAAAATGTCAAAACAAGACAAAACTTCTTTTTTTTTTAATTTGTTAATATTTCATGCCTAGATAGCATATTTTTCTCTCAAATATGCTCTATAATTCATTTTAACAATTAAATATTATCCTTTTGAGTATTTTTATTTCTTGATATAGAAAAGAAATACTCTTTTAAAAGTTTATATATCATGATAATTTTTCATCTAATGTTTAGTCTTAAAATCAAAAGGAAAAAATCCTGTTTTCTAGTCTTATTTTTTTATGAAAACCAACACATTTTTAGCATCTTGTAGAGCAAGTTAGTGTATTTAAATGCTCAACAAGTCCTTGAAAGTTTATATTCAAAATATGCATACATTGTTTCATATCCTGAAAAGGTCATAGAAAATACATATCTTAATCTTCAAGGTAGATTTCCATATATTTATCATTTGAAATGAATTGCCATATATAAAATTTTGCATCTTATGGTTTACAATCTACGAAGTTCTACATAATATATCTGGAAACCAGGTTAAAGGAAAAGACTGGGCAAGTCTCAAAATCCAATATGGCTGCCTGTGACATTAGGAAGCCATATTCTTTTGTGTATTTGTATGTGATGTTGCTTTCTGGATTCAAATTTGTGATGGGATTCCTGTTGGATGTTTATTTTAGGATTGGCAACCACCATTCGCAGTGGATGTGGATAAATTTAGATTTACGCCTAGAGTTCAGCGTCTAAATGAACTGGAGGTAAGGCCCACCTTTCATTTCTCTCTGCTCTACTTTCAATCCGTGTTGCATTTGCTAGGAAGGTGCAGTTCAAGTTCTGTAAATATTGATTCTGGCCCAAATGGTGATGCATCTGTCTCAATATGCTATCAAACATGATATTTGATATTGTAACATAAAGTCTTAAATTTCCAATGTGGTAAAATGTAGAAATAAGTTAAATTGATACAGCTGTTAATAGGATCAAAACGCATTACTTTCATTCATTAGCATTTTGATGTAGAAAACCCAAAATTTAGTCTCAAATTGTTCATTAAACTGTAATAATATATCATTTTAACTTCACATTTAGTACATACTCTAAAGGGTTTATGTAATCTCTGCAAGACCAACTGTTCCTGTCCACTGTAACCTGATACATTAAATTATCTGAATATTATTTCGTTCGTAGAAATGCACATGCAAAATAGAACATCTTATTTGGATGGATTGCAAGATAAACTACAGCAGTAGATTAAATTACAATCTCATTTGTTTTGGTTGCAAAATTGACTCAGTTCTCATACTCTCTTTTATAAATAAAAGTACAACCAAATTCTTCGTGTTTTTTTGTGATGATATTGATTAAAAGTCTCGCTTCATTTTGGCAGTATTGAATGTTTTGATCATGTTAAAGTCAAAAAGTAAATATTTCGTATCGAAAGGAAGTGATCAATACTTGGTAGGAAATTCAGGTTTAATAGAATAAAACATTCAGTCAGTAACTTTTAGATCTATGTATTTTTGTTATAATATTAGTGGAGAAAATGAACATGTGTACTGTAATCGAAAATATTTTACATTTTCCAGTGTCCCTCTGTGACAAAACTAAGAACTGATTTTGTAATGTTACTAATGTATAGTCCAATACATTTCATCAATGACTGTTTTAACATTTAATCGTACAATTGCTGATGAAAAATTATATAAATATAAATAATAAGGAATCATTCTTTGAATATTATAAGGTGATCGATTAAGGTCGGGTGTGATCAAACGTATCACAAAGCCCTACTGGATTTGATCACATTGAATATATATTTGATCAACGCATAATACTCCAAAAATGCTTTCTTTATTCCTTAAAAAAAATCTATAGAAATTGCATAATTTGTAATGAAAGGTAAATAAATATTGTTACATATAAATAATTAAGCAGAGAAGTGTGAGTAAAGTGGCAGATCTGTGCACGTGAACTGGTAATATGACCCAAGTTGAATAACGCTAATACATACACTGTAGTTTTGATACATACATAATGTAAAAGTCAAGTTAAATCATTTCAATAACTACGAACTGAATGTAGTCACTGGTTCCTAAAATATCATGTTTTTTTTTCAAATACAATAATTATGGTAAATTCAAACACCTGGAAAATCTTCTTTTTCCAGGCCTTCACAAGAATAAAACTGAATTTTTTGGACCAGCTTGCTAGGTTCTGGGAATTGCAGGTAAGATTGTGTTTGTTTGTTTGTTTGTATTCAATTAAAATTTATCCATAGAAAGTTAAACATGTTAAATTGAGGTACATGTAGTGGGAAACTTCACTGAAATACAAGATAAGTTTAAGACCTCATCATTTTTGTACATTCATGTTATTGTACACTTTAGGGTTGCTCCTTGAAAATTCCTCATGTTGAAAGAAAGCTGCTGGATTTGTACAACCTGTACAAAGTAAGTAAACCTTTTTCATAATTGTTCCAAGTTTTCAAATTTCATTTAAAAATCAAAAGATCTAAATATGGTTTGTTGGGATTTTTAAATAATGTTCAATTGCTGAATTAAAGAACAATTTAATACATTTTGATGACAAGAAATGATTATTATGGATACATAAAATATAATTAAAAAATGTATAAAATTTGTGCAGCTTTTGGTATATATTTTTTGTGACATTTTAAATTGTTTTGAAAATACACAGATGATTTCTGGGTACAGCTTTAGTCACCATGGAAGGGGAAAGTGAAACAGGCCACAGATTGTAGTACTGAGGGTTTTGTTTGCATATTGTAGATCGTTGAAGAAGAAGGGGGCATGGAACTAGTTTCCAAAGAGAGGAAATGGTCCAAAATAGCACAGAGGTTGAAGTACCCCCCAGGAAAAGGGGTAGGGGGTTCTCTGCGGTCACACTACGAGAGGATCCTGTATCCATTCTTTGTCTTCAAGAAGGGAGATGCTTACCCTGCTGAGGTAATTTTCTCTATTCATCTAAAGAGCATTCATTGTATGCATGATTAAAGCAGAAATTGAATAATACATGTATGGCTAATGAGATGGAGAAATAGCTGAACATTACAGTTTTACCCTAGTTGCAGCAAAATAAATATGATGAGTCCATTCCACATAGGTCAATTCATGTGTAAATAAATTTTTGATACTATGAATCTATGCCATAACTCTGAAAAACAAAACTGCATTATGTTGTGCAGTATGTCAAAAATGAAATAGATCTTGATTATATGTATCATATATTGATGTGCATATTTTGACGTATGGATTCATGGCTCTGTGATTTTGTTACAGCAACCCAAACCAGACCTGACTACCAACTTGGAGGAGGACGACAAGTCCGACAAAGACTACAAACCACACGGCATAGCCGCGAAAACTGCCGCGGGGGGATACACTCGTAAGAACAAGAAAGAAAGAGCACAGAAATCGGTAAGTGCAAGAAGCATTAAAGTAGGATGGATAAGTCAAAGACTTAACTGTTCTCTTGACTAACACAGTTCTGTACTTTCACAATCTGATTCTGTAAATAGAAATAGTTCAATCTGTTTTGGGGCAGAAAAAACACATAATGTGAAAGAGATTAATTTATTTGTTTCGAATATTTCCTAAACTGTAGTTACATGTATGTTTCACAGTATATGTGTAATTTGATTATTGTTCATTTGGTAAAACTCTCCCTCTCTTTCATTTTTTGTAAAATTCACATATCTGTGTTTATGTTAGCACTTAGCAGTAAAATTGTTCAGTATCTCTGTGATATCACTTGTGATTATGTTGTTGCTAAAGTATCTTACTGGCTAACTACATGAGTAGACATGTAAGCACATTGTACCTTTCTCAATACCTATGAATATGACTTGATTCTGCTTAGACCAATGTTTTTGTACTATGCGTATTTAAGCTTGTGCTCTGTCGAAGAGAATTCTAAACTAGCCTTTTTTCTTCAAGCTTCCCCTTGACACAGAAGAAGTCCCCCCAGTTGTAGTGAGTTCCGCTTTTGAGATATCCCCCGCATCAACCTTGCTGTTATTTTTAGCTTCTCGTTGCCATGGTTACCAAGATGGATGGTTGTTTCAGCTTTGTATAAAATGAAATATCCACAAACATATATATATCTTCATCGGTGTTTTTGGCAATTGAATTAACAAAAGATCCTACACGCTCCTGTATTTCATTCTCTCTGTGAGATTGTTAGATCCTCACAGTGACAAATCAAATATGGAAGTAGGAAAAACTTTATTTTAATTAGATTGGTTTATTGGTTTTAAAAATTTTGAAAAAAGACATGTAACATAAATTGACCATTATTTGTGCATTTTATCCAGAAGACGAGATTTTTAGAAGAAGAGATAATGGATATATATATTCACATTTGTGGAGGAAGAAACTTTGTGAATTTAACTTTACAAGGAGATATTTAGGGATCATTGAAGCTAAAAATAACAATGGACTGATGTACATGTACTTTACCAATAGAAAAGAAAGGTCAATGAATGACCTTAGACTCACTGAATTTTCTATTAATCTCTAATACAAAGTTAACCCGACATGTAGTTGATTAAAATTTATGAATGCAGTGTTCATGAAAACTTATTGATTAGTTTATTTAGTATGTATAGTTTTAGTTCATTTACAAAGTCATGGTTACTAAATTTCATAAAAAATGGAAGAACCTAAGTCTTGCTAATTTATTATAGAATTGTCCACTGAATAGTCCTATGTAAGGAAATCAGGGTTTGTTTTTAATGTTTTGTTACATATAAAGACTGTTTGGCCTCATCAGACTATTGACTTTTCTTGAAGACTGCTTTTTTAGGGGATGCCAGTCTATAGATATATATAAAGCAGTTTTTGACACATCATACATATACATTTAAAGGCTGTTGGGCCTCATCAGACTAGTGAGTGTTTTTGAAGTCTGCTTTTCATGGGGATTGAGGTCTTTAATTATATGTATAGCAGTTTTGTGTGCATCATACATGTACTTGTGGAAACAGTGGTCACAGCAAACTATCAAATTATGGTTTTCATTTTTCTTTAAACTATTGATTGCTACAATTTGGGACGAAATTTGCCATCCAAAAGAGTATGCATACCACTTAGCACTGAAAAGGCTTGATATATTTAAAGGTATTCATAAAATTAAAAGGAAATGCTGGAATTTAGTTAAAAATATTTGAAGGCTTTAAAATGTAAGCCATACATATATTTGATTATTGATGAGACTTTCACCATAATATCCTTCCAGGAGCAATCCAAAGAAAAACAAAATTGTATGAAACAGTTCTTAATGTATTTTAAGATGATGTAAAATATATATACACTGTAATGAAAAACTAGAACATCTATGACGTTACCACAGTACATAAATCTTATATATGTACATATACAATAATGTACACTTTGTATGTATACTACAAAATCCTGTCATACTACATATAGTATAGAATGCACATATACCAAAACATGCACAGCATATTTTAAAGAAAATTTGTGAAGTAAAACTGTTTCAGCAAGAGCCCAATAGAATGATAACGGTTACCACAGAAAAGAGGATTTCAAGTGAAATGATCCAAAGACAACATAAATGCACCTAAACCTAAATTAAAAAAAAAAAAACATCTTTTGGTACTTGTATTTAAAAAAACCACCAGAGCATTATTTCTCCCAATTCTTTTCTGTAGGAAAAAATGGACATTGACTATAGTGTAAACTCGGAGTTGAAGAAACTTCAGTTTTTTGGAGCAGGGCCAAAAGCTGCAGTACCCCAAGGAGGAGAGGTCAAAGGTGAGAGAGCAAATATCATGATCAGATCAAAGGTCATGAATGGATTTTTTTCCATTGCTTGTTATGAATTCACTTTATGGGAAAATGATTTTAAGTTCATGCGTGTTTTGTTGTTTTCAGAGGAGAACACAGTAGAAATTGTTGAGAACGGAGGAGGAGTTAGTACCAGACACAAGAATCCAGGGCCAGGGGCATACACCACTGTAAGTTTGGAGGGGGGGGGGGGGTGTGATAAATACGGGTTTGGGGGTTGGATTTGAAACATGAAATGAAGCACAATGCACAAGAGAAAGTGCTTTATTTTGTGATTTGAAAGCTTGATATGAAAAAATAGTTAATGAATCATCTTTTTAAAAAATATTAAGGACTTTTACATGTATTGTTACAGAGAGAGAAAAAATTATGAATGAAACATCTTTTAAGCCTATTTTTTTAATGATTTATATATTGTTACAGAGAGAAAAAAAAAACCATGATATAGAAAATGAGTATTTTCCAATTTTTAAAGGTGGACTTGTACATCTGTCACATGTGTAACCGTGGCGACGGAGAGGAGTACATGTTGCTGTGCGACGGATGCGACGACGCATTCCACACCTACTGTCTGATCCCGCCCATGCCGGAGGTCCCCAAGGGGGACTGGAGGTGTCCTAAATGTGTGGCCAAGGTATGTATACACTGAAAGGGTGATGATGCTTCAATGGGTGGGATGGGGCAATGAGTTTTTTTTTAGACATACATATATATTCTTTGGCTGTTTTTCTTATCCACTTTGATCTCTACTGTAAGAAATATTTGCTATTTCATGTACAGTACAGATCATTTGCTCAAGTAAGTGCTTTGAATTTCAAATTCTAAAAAGACAAACAGCTTTAATTTTGTTTTTTGTAGTAGTTTTTTGTGTTCTACAACGTTGATGTTGTTTTGCTGCAAATTATTGTGTTCTCAGAAATCTGACTTTAATTTAATTTTCCCCTTTCTCTGTTACTCTTTAAGAGTTCTTATAATAAAAGAGTTTATAATGATTTGCACCTGTGAAATGCATTGTGCATGTAATAACTCTCTAAGCGTGTGTGATAATTTTCACGTACTACGAGAAATCTGTTGGTTTTAGGCCTGTTGTCGACCAATGAATCCGTACGGATTCGAACAAGCCAAGAAGGACTACAGTTTACAGAGTTTTGGTGAAATGGCCGACCAGTTTAAATCCAACTACTTCAACATGCCTGTTCATGTAAGATTGTTTCTTCAAATCATTGGTGAAAAATTTATTTGTTAAAGGATCTGAAAGGAATGTTTTGTAAGGAGGTCATTTGCCTATGTTTGAAGTGAATACCACTGATGAATGATGGTCAAAGGAAAATATAGTCTTCAATCATTTCAGCATCATTCATACATGTACTTTATAATGTATAAGACAATATGAACAAGGAAGAGACTTTTGTTTGGAGACTTTTGATAGTAAGACTATATGTTGAGAATTTAATTGATATTTTTTAACTGTAGATGGTGCCATGCAAAATACATTTGCATAATTTGTAATGTATAAGACATTGGGGACTTTTAATTGTTTGAAAAGAGGTTAAAAATATTTTTTTTTTTTTAAATTATTGTAGATGGTGCCATGCGAAACAGTGGAGAAAGAATTCTGGCGACTGGTTAACTGTATAGAGGAGGATGTGTCTGTGGAGTATGGAGCCGACATCCACGCCTCGGAAATGGGAAGTGGATTCCCGACCAAGGACACCAAAGACATGTTTCCAGAGGACGAGGTGAGAGTTTCTGTTAGGGAATGCAGTAAAGTACAGTTGCAGCTATTAACACAAATGCATTGCGCATGTTATTCAATCCATAAGATGTTGGGAGAGGAGAAAGCCTTGAGCTTATATTTCGTTCTGGATCAGTATGCACGGTTTTATAGAAAGATATTTTGGAGATTGTATAATTGATGAGGAAAGCTGGAGAGAAATACACTGCCCACCATAAATAAGTATACACATGTGAAATTTTATGTTTTTTCAATATAAAGTAATAAAAACAGAACTAATCATTAATATATCATTTCATTTTTATATACATTTTAAGGTAATACAATTTGTAAATGCTCTAACATCAAAATATTAAACAAATAATGGAAATTAACAAATTTTTAACTCAGTCTTTCAAATTGTAAATTAGTCTCAGTATTTCGTGTATCCACCACGGGCTGCTATCACTGCCTGCATTCTTCGTGGCATACTTCTTATCAAATCTTGACATCTTTGGACTGGAATATTGTCCCAAGCAGTGCTCAACACTTGAAAAAGCTCAGTGCAGTTTGGAGTCCTGATGTGTTTCTTTGCAATGCCCAGATCACGCCACAGGTTCTCAATAGGATTCAAATCAGGACTTTGTGGCGGCCAGATCAGTGATCGCAGGTTGTTATTTGCCATCCAATCCTTCACTACTTTGGATCTATGACATGGTGCATTGTCATCCATATAAAAGTAATTGTCACCATAGCCCAAAAGATGTGCAGACGGTACTGCGTAGTTCTCAAGGATGTCAATGTAGCCCTGAGAATTGAGGTTTCCTTCAATCCTTTTCATAAGACCTGTCCCTCTGTACGACATAGCGCCCCAGACAGTTACCCCACCACCACCAAACTTCACAGTTGGCACTATGCAACAGTTCTTGTACTCCTCATGTAGCCTTCGTCTCACGTAGACCCTGCCATCAGATTCGAATAGAGTGAAGCGAGATTCATCAGTCCACAAAACAGAGGACCAGTCCACCCAAGTCCAGTCCGCATGAGCTCTGGCAAAGTCAAGTCTCTTCTGGCGATGTACGTCAGTTAGAAGAGGTTTTTTCTTTGCTACCCGAGCAGAAAGGCCAGCTTCAAGCAGTCTGCGGCGAATAGTGCTGTCAGATGCATCAACCCCACTTTGGTTCCAAGAGGTTTTCAGGATAGGAATGGTATCTTTCCTGTTTGCAAGGCTGTGCCGGATCAGAATTCTGTCTTGTCTTGCTGTAGTCAATCTTGGCCTTCCACATCTTGGCAAGTCAGAATGAGAATTGGTATCTGAGTACCGCTGGATGGTCCTGTAGACTGTCCTCCTCAAATGAGGAATTTAATTAACAAACTTCAGAACTTGAACGTTTATTAAGAATTGAATCAAATTAGGTTTAAACTGCAAAAATGCTTACCTTGTTACTCCTAGAGCCTGGGCCGTCTCAGTGATTGGAACGCCATGTTGATGGTGAACATTGCATAGGGTCCTCTGCTCCAAAGATAATTTTCCCGGCATCCTTACATTCAAATCGCGTTTAAGTCTCATTTATTGAATGATAGGGAGAACTTAATTGAGGTTTCTTGTACAAAGGAGTGTACATTAAAGGAAATTGTGGGTTTAAATTTTATTTTTTAGATGATTAAAGATAAAAGACAGAAAATATTTGTTATGTAGTTAATTATGGATGTAAGGAAAATTACAACATTTCAAAGATTTGAACAATAATTGAAAAATTTTAACAAAAATTCATGTCATTTTTGCATGAATTATCTCTCTTTTTTGTAAATTTTCAATTTAGGACATTTATGTATATTTTAAGTACAGCATATTTATGTTTCCATGTCAAAGCCACTTTATTTGAGACTGTATACTTATTTATGGTGGGCAGTGTACATGTGGTTATTTTTGCATATGTCTACTTTAAGGAATACGGGAGATTGTATGAAATTTTTAGAGAAGCAAGAGATTTAAAGTTAGTTTTGCATTTGTTTTTTTGTTTTTTTTCAAGGAGTACATGAACTCGGGCTGGAACCTGAACAACCTGCCTGTTCTGGAGCAGTCTGTTCTCTGTCACATCAACGCAGACATCTCGGGCATGAAGGTGAGTCCTAATGTACACAGATATACACTGATATACATGTATTTGTCTATAAAATTGTGAAAATATTTCTAAACTGACAAGTACTGTTGACTCTTAATTTTACGCCAGTACTTAATTCCGAGATACACTGTTTAGCATCAAATCACGAGTTTATAAGATCACAAACACCAGATTTGTTCAAGAGTTGCGTTTAGTTTACATCTGTTCGAAAAATAAAAGTGAGATTTTAAAAGCCACGATGTGCTTCTCGTGTTTTGAGCGGATATTAATTTGTCCCGTTTAAGTAGGAATCTACAGTATATCCATGAACATACTGCTGCATCGTATTTTTTTCTGTCATGGAATTAAGCATTCTGAACAGATGTCAGTTTTCAGGTTTATTAACATTTAAGTTTAACAGATGAACAAAGTTAACTAATTTACATGTAAAAGAATAGTGCTCCTTTTCTAGTGTACTTTTTTCCCTAAGTTGGATAGTGATGACAAACTTTTGTGTGCATGATACACACTGTATATTGCTTTACTCTTATACTAAATGCCTGGGATCTATTTTACAATTGACAGGTCCCCTGGTGCTATGTGGGCATGTGTTTCTCCAGTTTCTGTTGGCACAATGAAGACCACTGGAGTTACTCCATCAACTACATGCACTGGTAAGTGACACATTCATTGTTATTGCTAAATGGACAAGGTATTTCTAAATGGACAAGGCACAAATCCATTGTAATTTCGACAGGTACACTGGTATTAAAGGCACAAATCCATTGTAAAATCTATAAGCACAAACATATTGTAATCTCTACATAAAGTGGTAAAGAACAATCAATTGCAATCTGCATATTCAAAGTCATTTTAATCATTAAATACACAAGGCATCCGTAATATCTCTACAGGTACATATGATACTTAAAATGAAAATCTATTGTAATCTCTATATAGTATACACAAGGCATCGGTCACATGCATTTGCAAGGCATAAATCCATTTTAAGCTTAGAGAAATGTTTGTTCGTACATGGGGAAGCTTGAATCATTAACTTGACATTATTATTTATCAAATTTCTTTCATGAAGGGGTGAGCCCAAGACTTGGTATGGTGTCCCCGGGGCCATGGCCGACCTGTTTGAGGACGTGATGAAGAAGAGTGCCCCCGAGCTGTTCGAGGCGTCCCCCGATCTCCTGCATCAACTGACCACGATCATGAACCCTAATATTCTCATGGACCACGGGGTCCCTGTAAGTGTATTCTACACTCTTGTTTTAGAGGTCTGGAGGGTTGTGGACATTTTAAATCTTTACTTACAGTATCTCCTTGAGAAAAATAGCTTTGTATAAAGATATAGGAAACAATTCAAAAAAATTAAATTATGAGGAAATTTTCTTCACTGAATAATAGTTATGTACCGAATAATAGTTCATGGATAATAATTATGGGCAAACATTCAATAGTTTGCAGTATTTTACAATTTCTTTATCTTCTCCATGCAAGCATGTGTTTTAATAGTCTGTGTAATTAAATCACCGGTTTTGATGGAGACCAAAATGTGATCCCATTGTTTGGTTTTTTCACAGATTGTCCGCACCAACCAACATGCTGGGGAGTTTATCATCACCTTCCCTCGCGCATACCATGCCGGCTTTAACCAGGGATACAACTTTGCGGAGGCAGTGAACTTTGCACCGGCTGATTGGGTAAGTTCTCTCTTCCAGTGCCCTGATGATTCTTCATGCTGCAATCAAGAATACTGTAAATATGTTATATTTGGCTTTTATGATTGGTGAAAATTGATTTTTGAAAAGGTTAGCGTGGATTTGATTTAGGGTATTCCTGAATGCACCTATTCTTATGCATACATGTATACATATGCATGACATTTAGTAATGTATTTGATTAAGGGGGAGCCATTTTCCCTTAAAACTCTAATAAGAATGCACAGCCAAATGCAACCCATTTACAGTTTTTAGATAAAATAATGGAGTCGGAATATGTACATGAAGGAAAATTATTTTATTTTAGACAGCCTAGAACTAGTGGGAATTTTTATGTTCTGTCACATATTGCTTCTTTCACTTCAAGTTTACAACGATCAGAAATATTTATCTTAAGCAAAGGTAAAAAAAATTTATAGAAATTGTTCACATAGTAATATTTTTATCACTGCATTAAACTGGTCATTTCTGTTTTCCAGCTTCCCATTGGACGGGCTTGCATTGAACACTACAGATCTCTGTGTCGTCAGTGTGTTTTCTCACATGAGGAGTTAGTGTGTAAGATGGCCGCTGATCCGGATAACCTTGATCTGATTATTGCGGCCAGCACACACAAAGACCTGCTCGCCATAGTGGAGGATGAGAGGAAACAGCGCAAAGTGCTGCTGGAAATGGTAAGCCCTTATGAAGATTGTTAAGATTAAATAGAAACCTAAGATTATACAATCATGTTTTTTTTGCTATAAGGATACACATATACATGTACCTGTTTTGTCATTTGAAGTTTAAAATAGAAGATGCTTCAAATACATGGACAAAAATTACGATAAATTAAAAGTCGGAATTTTTTTTATAAATTTAAGAATTTGTTCATGTATGTTTGATCAAAATGCCTTTTAAATTTCTTTCCTTGTTAAGCTGCTAAAAATCAACTATCATACTGTACCTCTGGGCCATAGAACTTTGATAAGCTCACTTTTTATTGAAGTCTTACTTTTACAGTAGAAATATTCATATATTGGACACCGAGATCTGAGATCATACATGTAGATGAACTCCCCTAAGTTTAATGGCTCCAGGGCCAGAAGCTTGAAGCTCATTTTGCAGAAATATCAAGAAGCATATCAGAGTTTGAAGTTTTATGACAGCATCTAAATGTTTGTCTTGCAGGGAACAAAGGAGGCGGAGCGAGAGGCGTTTGAGTTACTGCCGGACGACGAGCGACAATGTGACTATTGTAAGACCACCTGCTTCCTGTCGGCCGTCACCTGTCCCTGTAAACCAAGTGAGTCTCAATCCATTACTGTGCTTCTCTCACCTGTGTTATTTTCCATTTGAAATTTTTGATAATTGCTGTACCATGCCATGTTAGGAAATAGAATTCCCACACTTTTTGTGGAAGACTTGAAGTTCTTTGAAATAGGAGGTTGCTATAATACTGGAATAGGTTGTCTATGCTTTATAGTTTTCAGAATTTATTTGAAAAAATGGATATTGTATGTGTAAGGGAAGAATACTTAAAAAAAAGAAAATGCTTTTAATTCATTTCATTATGCAGGGAGACTTTTGAATTCAGATGTCTGTGTTGCAAAGGGTTTTAACTTTTGGAGAAAGACTGTGTATTCATGTTTTGATGTTGCTTTGAGCAATTGAAAGTTGACTCACAAATTTTCTACTCCCATGCTTTCAGACAAGGTGGTGTGCATTCATCATGTGAACAAGCTGTGTTCCTGTAGACCTTCGCAGTACTGTCTGAGATATCGCTACACGCTAGACGAATTACCCACAATGCTCCACAGGCTTAAGGTGCGAGCCGAATCTTTTGACAACTGGACAACCAAAGTCAGAGCAGCTTTGGAGGCAGATGTGGACGAAAAAATTGGTAAGTGAAATTTGTGTGATTTTCAAAGGAGGGGGGTAACTGAATGAAATTTGTGGGGCTGGGATTATTGTACTGGATGTATGTGCTGTGACTATGTCTTACAGTTGCAGACCTTTAAATAAATGCTAAATAAAATTATAAATGCTTTAAAAAAAAAAAAAAAAAACTAAAAAAAAAATTAAAACACCGTATACGCAAGCTTAACTGGTTAACCCATGAAATCACATTTTTATGCTCCAGGTTAAGAGTTTAACAATAGAAGCAGTTTTCACCAAGTGAACTGTAGGTGATATTTCTATCATCTGTTTGTAGACCTGCCCGACCTGAAGGAGTACATCACAGAGGCCGAGGAGAAGAGGTTCCCAGACTCAGAGCTGATGCAGCAGCTGGTGATGGCGGTCAGTGAGGCGGAAAAGTGTGCCAACGTGGCCGCCCAGCTGGTCTCCAAGAAAGCAAGAACCAGGTCAGTGGATCCTCATGGACCCTCAACAAAGGGGGGGGGGGGGGTGGTCAGAGGTCAGCAAGGACCTTATGAAGAAAAGAGATGTTTTATTGATATCAAGTGTTAGAATGCAAAAAAAAAAAAATAGTTCTTTTTCTCTGGTATGAATTTTTTTTTTTAAGTTGCAAAAATTATTTTTTATTTTTAAGTAATTAATAAAAATGTTATTGACTTATATGAAATACGTAATGCAAATTATAACTATGAATAATCATGTAGAACTTTAGTTGATTGATGGGACAAAACCTGGAATGTTTTACAGGAACCGCCACAATGACGGGAAATACATAGCTAAGCTGAGTCTTGACGAACTAAACTGTTTCTATGAGCAAGTTGCCAGTCTGGCCTGTGTCATCAAAGAGGCTAAATTAGTCAAGGTAGTGTATTCCTCATTCTGCAGTCAAAGTGTATCAACCCTAGGATAAAAACGATGTGACAATGTGCTCATGAGTATCATACAAATACAGGTTCTGACATCCAGTCCGAATTGAGAATTGTATAACGACCAAAAAAAAAAGGAATCCATTCAAAATTTACCAGCACAAAAACATGTAAATATGGGTACTTGATTAGATATTCATGGACCATTGTCTTCACTTCTGATCTCTGGTTTTGACTGAGCTTTGATTTTACAGGAGCTGCTGGATAAAGTGGTCCAGTTCCAGAAGGATGCTCAGGAGGCTTTGGATGCGGAGACTCCGGACTCGGAGAAGCTAGAACAGCTGATTGAGTTCAGCGTTACGCTCGACGTCGATCTTCCCGAGATTCCAAAACTCAAACAGGTCAGTGTTAAACAAGACTCGGGTGATTGTTTTTCTGTTTTGATATTTTAAAGATTCTGTTTGAATAATTTTTACTTTTCTCTTGACTTTTGGAGTTAACAAGATTTGGTGATCTTAAAGATTAAAGGGGTGGTCACAGATAAATTGTGGTTATGTTGATGGTGACCATCAACATAACCACTGCAAGTAATTGATAAAATTGTCAATGTATTTGAAAGTAATTAATTACTTTTCAAAGTAATTGACCCCAACTCTGTGATGGTCATTTATCAAACACAAATCAAATGCTGCTTCATCTGAAGAAGAAAAGGGTTGGGAATCAATGTTTCTATTTTTGTATGAGACATATTCAAAATTTTATATTATATTGTATCTCAAAGCCTGCTTAATATTAGAAGAGCTTCTTTATTTTGACATAGTCACAATATCAAAAAAAGAATATGATGATAATGATAAGATGATGTTGATGAGTTTACTAGTACATAGTTACATGATAGACTGATGATGATGATGATGATGACGATGACGATGATGATGATGATGAGTTTACTAGTACATGATTATGGTTTTGAACAGGTTCTGCAGCAGGCCAAATGGCTGGATGAAGTTAAACTGACCCTCCTAGAAGACCAACAGCAGGTCACCCTGGAGTCGATGAAGAAACTGATGGAGGCCGGGGTGGGACTGGCCCCTCACCCCGCAGTGGAGAAGGCCATGGCTGAACTACAGGAGCTGCTGACCGTGAGCGAGAGATGGGAGGAGAAAGCCAGGATCTGTCTTCAAGCTAGGTAGGGGAAAGGGATAAGATCATTGTTATGCAAACCTGTGTGATAGAGGAAGGGTACAAATTTATAATTGATGGAAGTTAGATTTTTCTGATTTGTGAGGAATGTAGGATATATGTAAATTATGCCTTTTTTGTGCTGTAGACCTCGCCATGTGATGGCTACATTAGAGGCGATCATCAATGAAGCCAAAGGTATCCCAGCATTCCTGCCCAATGTCAGCGCACTGAAAGATGCTCTCAAAAAAGCCAAGGACTGGACCTACAAAGTCGAGACCGTACAGGTATGTCAGCAAGCTCATCATGCACAGGTATTTTTTATCTTTCATCAAAATTCTACTCTCTCATACATATTTTGCTCCTACAGATCTGAGCAACTTGTAGTTTCATTGTTGTCAGCAGTTCATAGATGTATTTTGGTGTTTGATTTACAGAATTCAGACTCATATCCTTACCTGGATGCCCTGGAGAGCTTGGTGAACAAAGGCCGTCCCATTCCAGTGAGGCTCGATCAGCTTCCACAGGTGGAGTCCCAGGTAGCTGCCGCGAAGTCATGGCGAGAGAGAACCGCCCGAACCTTCCTCAAGAAGAACTGTACATACTCACTGTTAGAGGTTGGTACAACATATTTGACTTGTGTAACTTTCAAAGTTTGGTTCGGTTAATTATATGTAAGGTATGTTGCATCATACATGTTAACTCTACCGATTTACGCGGAAGTCTACCGCTCTTTAGCTCTGTCTCCCGCCTACCGCTTTTATTTTAAAATCTACCGCTTTTCTTTAAAATACGTTCCTTGTTTTGATAGATAGCCATTTTGAAAGCCATTGTGGTCAAAAATTTTCGTCGGGTTTGAAATTAGCGCGTGACTTTGAATCGGAGGCACACAAAGGCTTTATTTAGACGCTTGGATGACAAGTTTTCAAGCATGTGTTTTACATTGAACGATGAAAGAAGCCACTTCACGTGATTACATTAGTTACAAGACATGTCGATATTATCCTCGCAATGGAAAAAGAAGCTTTGCAATTCCACACGTGGCTTTGACGAGGATTTAATATATCTTTTAACTTGGCCATAACAGTAAACTTGACTGGCAATTTATTGAATGCTGCATTTGTAATAAATAAGCATGTAAACATCGTTTTGATATTGAAAAAGAACATATGAATTCCTACTAGTTCTTACTTCTCTTATATAATCAGTTTTGGCAACTTAACCTATTTTTCTGAACAAAAGTAATTGTTAAGGGCTCTGCACTCAAACATTTTTCCTTAAAAATAGCTTACCGGTAATCATTATAATCATGGTAAATGCATACGAACATTTTTATTGCTAGTGTTAATATTACCAAGTTTCAAAAGTCTTTTATATTTTAGTTGATATTGTTAATAACTAATCAGAAACCTTTACTACAAATGTAGTACATACAAATCTGTGCTTTGAAATATACGCGAAAAAGGCCGCGCGCGATGCTACCGCTTTTCGGTTTAAAATCTACCTATTTTTCATCACTCTAGGTTAACATGTATGGTTGCATTGCAAATTTTTATGAAACTTTCTGCATTTTTAACACCCAATTAACAATTTCTAAGGAACTTTGTACAAGTATGTTGGGAGGAATGATTATTTGGTGTGCATTTTATTTCTCTGAAATGGTTCTTGGTACTGCAAAACAGGAAGGATGTTTTTTCTCTATTTTTCTTTCTGATTTATTTATGATCGTACTTTCATGTATTTGCTTTCACATTTGTTCATAGGTTCTGTCACCTAGAGCCGACATAGGAATCTACAGCAGTAGTAAGAAAACTAAGAAGAAAATCAAAGAGGAGGGTAGGGATCGCCGCGACAGCGAAAATAACAACCAATCGGATTACAGAGTGGACGAACAGAGAGATCCTGCTGCCATTGTAATTACATTTTAGTATTAATTACATACGTTTATCCATACAAAATACCATTAAGAACTTTTAATCAGATAGATTTTCATCCATGTATGTATAGAAGATAAGCGGATTAAAAGTTAGATTTTATTATCACCGAAGAAAGATAAAAAAAATTGTGCAAGGTTTTTTCTTTTGTTCAGAATGAGACCATTCAATTACACACATGTACAAGTTTCTCAACATTTTATGCACAGGTGGCTGCTTTTAAGATGGCAGAGCAGAGAGAGATTGAGCTGATGAGGGAGCTAAGGGACCGTAACTCTGCCAAGCTCCGACAGCCCCACGGTGAGGCCAAGTACTGCATCTGTCGTAAGGAGGGGGCCGGGTTCATGTTACAGTGTGAACTCTGCAAGGACTGGTTCCATGGTAAGTAAACAAAGAGGCAAAAAGATGAATTGATCTATAACATTGAAATACAGTTTAGAATTTCTGTACATGAAATTTACAGAATATACTAGTAGTTGGCAAGGTTATGTTCTGGGGTTTTGTGTGGCAAATAAGAAATTGCTGTGAAGAGTTTCAATGAGATGCACTTTATTGTGTATTGCTCTTAGTATGAACAGCAAAGATCAAGACAACTTAATCAAGCTGTGATTTGCTCTTATGCAAACATGGTTCAAACAGTGTGTTACAACATGAGTGAGAAAGTATCTTTATAATTTGAGCACATCTTATGAAAAAAACATTGTCTGCCATATCTTTTCTCCTGCTATTTTGCAACTCCTACATGCATGTAAGCCTCTGACTTCTTAACAGTCTGAAGTATTTTTGCTATTCAGGCTTCACCTGTGTTGACTTGTATCTTACACAACCATTCTTAGTCAGTGATAATTATCACTTGTTCCAAGCCAGGAGTAAAGTAACAACATATATACAGGTTAATGCATTACAAAGAAATGAAATCTGCAGAATCCAAGACAATCTAAGATTTACTACACATCTGCAATGATTTCCAGGTGTGCATTCAGGTGTGATAAAATTGAAGGGTTTATGTACCCCTGTGCTGGTTTGAAAGATATGACACTTGACTTAAAATGATATTTGCCTACAGGTATGTTTGAGTCTTGTTCAGGGTTTTAGTGCAGTTTCTTTAAAAGCTCATAGAGTTGGTAGAGTGATGTTTTTGAGGGGGGAGGGGAGGTTTGTGGTTGTATGGCATATTGGAAATTGCTGTCAAGTTTTTTCAGTGAGATGCACTTTATTGTGTATTGCTCTAGTATGAACAGCAAAGATCAAGACAACTTAATCAAGCTGTGATTTGCTCTTATGCAAACATGGTTTAAACAGTGTGTAACAACATTAATGAGATAGTACATGTATCTATAAATGTTAATTACATCAAAGTAAAGCAAAACTCAACAAAACCAATATTATTTTCCTTCCATATTTTATAATGCCCTCATTGATCTCTCTGCAGGAACTTGTGTGCCATTACCTAAATCTGCCAACTTGAAGAACAAATCTCAGCAAGCTGCCGCCGTCCAGGCAGCCAAGGATCTCAAATTCCTGTGTCCCCTCTGTCTGAGGTCTAGGAGACCCCGTCTGGAGACCATCCTATCCCTGCTTGTCTCTCTCCAGAAGCTGCCCGTCCGCCTACCTGAGGGTGAGGCCCTTCAGTGTCTGACCGAGCGAGCCATGGCCTGGCAGGATCGAGCTCGACAAGCACTCACAACGAGTGAGCTTGCCTCAGCTCTCGCCAAACTCAGCGTTCTGAGTCAGAGAATGGTCGAACAGGCAGCGAGAGAAAAGACGGAAAAGATCATCAACGCAGAGCTGATGAAGGCCGCCAATAACCCAGAACTGCAGGGACATCTTGCTAGCGTGACACAGAGTGCTTTTGGAGGGTCATCTGGGGTTGTAAATGGGAAACAGATGGATTCCGGATTTCTGGACTCTGAAAATTCCATGTCGCCACCCATGTCACCGGAACAGAATTCGGATGATATTCAGATGGAGGTGGAGATTGCCAGCACCAACCACACTGGAATGTCAGAACATGCTTACTCCACAGCATCCAAAGGAGGATCTAGTAAGTTTGTTTTTCAAAAATATTTGTACCATTTAATGAATTACTTTAATTTAAGAATCCAGAAAATATTTGAATAAGAGTGCATTAATTGATATAAGGTTTTCTGACCATTGTATAACTCCAAGTAGAAATACTAACTGTTGAGATATCTATTTCTATAGATGCCTCCCCTAGGAAGCACCAGAGAAAATCTCCATTAGTGGCCCGGTCTGGCCTGGAAGCCCCTGTTTTGGAGCTCTCACTGACTGCCAAGAAACAGTTGGAGGAGCTGATGATGGAGGGAGACCTGTTAGAGGTCTCCCTGGATGAGACCCAGCACATCTGGAGGATCCTCCAGGCCTGCCAGCCCAGGGGCGAGGGCAAGCTCCTGGACCTAGACATAGGGGATAAGGTATGGGCATAGTAAATACATGTATCTGTAGATGGGAAGTTAATAAGCAGAGTTGATTATTTGTAGATCTAGGAGGGAGTGATAGGCATACAGTAGTTACTGTAGATGATTTGTAGATAAAGGATGGGTGTCCGAAGTATAGAAGAATATCTGTAGATCTAGGGGGGGGGAAAGGGGGTGGGGGGATAAGAGATATAGAGTAGAATATATGTAGATCTAAAGAGGGGATACTAGGTTAATAGGTATAGAATAGAATATATGTAGATCTAGATTGGGGGAGTTATAGCTTTGCATTGATGATTGCTGAAGATTGTTGTTGGCTCAGATGTGCATGAATGACAGCCAATGTATTTATTATTGAAACTTATCTGTTATCAGGGACCTGAAAACATTGTGCCCAAGGAAAACTTTGAAAGAGAAAAGATGGTTGTGAAATTCAAGAAAGAGAAAGATCCAGAAAAGAAAAAGAAGAAGCGAAAGAAAGAGGAAGAAGGCGGGGACTTGTCCAAACCAAAGAAAATGAAGGACGGGCCAGAGGGAGGGGACAGACCCAAGAAGGTCAAGGTCAAAAAGGAGAAAACGGAGAAAGAAAAGAAACTGCAGAAGGAGTTTGAACTCGTGCAAGATCAGAGTAAGTGAGAGAAAGGATGAAATTCAGAATTCTCTATCATTCTTTAAAGAATTTTAATTTTGGCATTGATAATGTAGTGATAAGTTAAAAAATACCTTTTCATTATTTTTAGGTTGAGGAAAAAAAAATTTTACTATAAAAAATAGATTGATATAAACTATGTTTAGTACACATGGAAAGACATGTCTGCTTTATTGAAACTGCTCAGGACAGCCAAAGTTTGTTGACAAGACTTTTGGTGTATGTCTGGTATCTGTAGCAGAGAGTAAACTCGGTCTACTGGAGCCAGACTCTCCTCTCATGATTGTCTGGTTCAATATGTCTGGGACATTGTTTTTTAAACCGACTCATACATACAGAATATAAAGCAGAATGTCTGTGAGAATGATATAAAGGAATATTTTCCATGTGGAGTAATTTATTACTAGTTTATTGATTGTTAAAAGGAATATCCATCTCTACACTCTTTTGTTTTTTTAATTATACATATATGTATATATACTGTATACAGTGTTATTTTTGCCCCATGTTATTTAGGGTGTAAGGGGTGAAAATAAAACGGGGGCAAATATTTCCCTGTATACAGTAAGTTAGTGACTCATGGCTATTTTATTTATTGGGGGAGGGGGTGGTTACTCCACAGTTTCAAACTGCTCAGTACTTTTACATTGTCATCTTTATATTTTTAGCATTTAGAATACTTGTATGTTCTGTAAACTAGGAAATAAAAATTAACTTCAGTTTAAATATCAGTATATGTCCCAGGGACAAGAAAATAGAGTGTTAAAGTTTTATTGGGAAATTGTGCCCATAGCTATAGTTAAAATACTGCTCAAGACCGCCATAGTTTGCTGACAAGACTTATGGTCCATGTCTGTTACCTGAAGCAGAGAAACAAACTCAGTCTACTGGAGCCAGACTCTCCTCTCATGATTGTCTGGTTCAATACGTCTGGGACATGTTTTGTCTATTATGATAATCACATTTACTTCATTTACAAATTTGATATCTATATATCTACCCTATTGATAATTTGCAATCCATCTGCATTCATCACGTTGACATGAGGAAGTACATGTAGATGCATGTAGATTACTGTGGAACCATTATAATTCGTGGTGGCTCAATTTTCGTGATATTTGTGGGTAGCCCTTCCCCATGAATTTATATCCTCAACGTAAAAAATTTAGAAAGGGTCTTCTTTTTTACTAAAAGTGAAAACTGATGCATCCATGAAATTGAATCCCCAGGAATAAGTAAAAAAATAACAACAATCCACGAAAATTGGCCCCCACGAATTTAAATGATTCCACAGTATAATGTTGATTTTCTAATTTGAAATATTAAACAAAATCTCGTATACAAGTTGTAAAATTGGGAATAATTTATATGAGTTGCCAAAAATTGCCACAAACAGTTGGCAGAACTACCTTGTTTAATTTAGTTTCATTATCAACTTTAGGCTTACAGAAAGCATGAAAAGTTTGTGTTTCTACATTTTGTTAAACTTGGTATGAAGACATTTTTTTAAGTACATGTACATGAATAAAGCATTGATAATTAGGTGTTTCTCTCTTTCTTATCTTCCAACAGTAATTTCCGAATCTGCAGCTTCGGACATTGAAAAGATCAAACTCATGGTGGACCTAAATGCTGAAAAACTGAAGAAACTTGAAAAACCAAAGAAAAAGAAAGTGAAAGTAAAGAAGGAAACGGGGACAGAGGAAGTGGTCACCGAGAAGAAGAAGAGGAAGCCAAGGAAGAAGAAGGAGAAGGAGTGTCTGGTGATGATGGATGAGGATGGGGAGGAAGATGATGATGATAACTGTGCTGCCATCAAATGTCTAAAACCTACAGGTCAGTGCTGACATCTTGGAGGATTGGGGATTGTTGTATTGCAAAGGATTTTTTTTACATTAATTTTGTTAAGGTCTGATCCTGCAAACCATCTTGTTCATTGAAGCTGAAGATGCTATTTCTTTGGTATTTTGATGACAGTAATGAAAATACTAGTGTTTAGAGTCAGAATAATTGCTATTGTAAATGTTATGTACCTACTGGTCTTTTGACCAATTGTCACCAAGTATCCATCACCACTCCATTTTGTAAATTGTTACATTTTATTGCAATGGCAAGAACTGGTACTAGGCAGGAATGAGTCCTAGGCCAGTAATGAGAGATCCCATAGCACTTATATTTATGCACTTTCTGACTTTCAGAACTTGTTGCTTTGTATGGCAGTTTGTTTACACTTCAAAAACTACTTAATGCGTATACCATGTATACTGAATTATTTTCATACAACTACAACATATCTTGCATTGTAAACTGTTCTGTTGGACATGAATCTAATAACACTGTGGTGGTTGTTTCAGGGGAGGAGGTGAACTGGGTGCAGTGTGACCGCTGTGAGGAGTGGTACCACCTGCTGTGTGTGGGTCTGGGCACAGACGAGGTGACCGAGGACGAAGAGTACGAGTGCTTCAAGTGTAAGAACAGTGACAGTGGTTTGACTTACGTCCATTCCTCCTCTACCAGTGTGGAGGGAGTGGTCAACAGCCTAAGGGAGAGCATGGAGCACTCATCCATGACTGCCAATTCGGAGGGGGTGGTTCGGAACAGCATGGTGAGGGAGAGTATCACCATCAGCACATCATCGGGGGTGGCGGCCACTCACGAGACAGAGGTTCTCTCCCGAGAAGACATTGAGGTCAGTCCTCGTGAAAAAACAGGTAGTGTTTCCGCTCAGATTCAGTCGCCCATTAAGATTCAGGAGTTCTGCTCACAGAAATCTCTTGCGAGTAGCAAGGTGCTGGAGGGTGCCGTGTTCAAGTCAGTTACTGAGAAACCAGAGGCGGAGAATTCTGTGATATCCGAGGAAGAGGAGGAGGAGCTATTGGAAGACAGTGTTGAGGACAGTGTTCTTCAGGAAGTGGGCAGTCCTCAAGAGGAGATGACTATGCCTGAGGAAACTCCACAGAATATCAAGGGTGAAAGCCCGACCGATTCCGTCATTGTGGCAGACATATTGGACGGGATGATGACGCGTTTAGACTCGCCGATAACTGTTAAAAATTCGGTCACGGAAGAGAACAAAGAGACGATACAGGAAGTAGAAACCATGGAACAAACGGCCGATGAATCATGACCTTAGATCTCATCCGCCTTGTTCACTGGGATTCGTTAAAATCTGAATTCACTCATGTATCTGCAAACCAATGCCATGTTTGTCTGTTTGCCTGACCACTCACTGTTGGAGGTATCAAATGAAGTGCTTGCCCTTTTGTTAATACAGATCTTAACCACAATTGGTCTGCTGTGGGGGGAGAAAAAACCTTGCTTTTTTCCCCTTAAAAAAAAAGAATACCATGAAAATTGTTGATTGTTTGCTTATTTTCATGTTTAACATATATGAATTTTTGCATTTCATTCAAGACATTGAATTCATTTATTGATGATGAGACTTAGACTCAATGACCATCCTTTGTGAAAGAATTCAACCTTGAACACTTGTGGTTCTCAGTTGGATGATCGTGAACATGTACAGTTTATCATCTGTTAATTAGGAGCCATTTTGTGTTGTAAAGTTTTGAGTGTTTATCATTTTTTGGAGTGCTACGATTTTTTTATTAAAATCTCTCAGTTAAGATCACTGTCCATTTGACTTTGTTTATATTACACGTCACTGTGCATCCCAAATCTTGTTATAAAAGACAAATTCATTTTATTTATTGTATTAAACTTTTCCCTGTATATACAACATTCTGGTTTTTGTTTTCATTACATGCAGAAATCTATTGGTTTTTTGTTTTTTTTACCAATTGTTTTGTTGTACATGGGATATGTATTTTATAATTTTGTTGTAGATTTCAGAGGGAGAGTTTAACATGCATGTACGTGTATACATAGTTGTTCTCCAGCAGTCATTTTTTTTTTCATCCCTTTGTTTCTCAAAGATTATGTGTTACTTGACCATTTTATATACATGTACATTTTGAACAAGTCATTTATTTCAAAAGAATACAGTGCTGTTGTGGACCGGATAGAAGGTAGCTTCTTGGATGGAGCATCCTTAATTTCTCAGCTGGAAAATGAAATGTTTATTGAGGTGGGAGGAAGGGGGGGGGGGGGAGAGAGAAGAGAAAAAAGGTCTCTAAATATCAGTCTCGCATATTTGTGGTCTCATAGTACTGTTCAATGCATTATTTCTATGCTGGGTGACTTAAACTAGTTGGCTATCTGATTAATATTCTTTCGAAAAACAAGAGAGTAACTCATCATTCAGTTATCAATTTACCTTTGAACTTTGTTTTGTTTGAAAAGAAGAAAAACGGTAGAAGCCTCATAAATGAAAAAAAATATCTTGTTTTGATATTCACAATATACACAGATGTTTCAGGGAGAAAGTGAAGGGGTGAATAGCTTGGTTTTTTTTCTCATTCTCTCTCTCTCTCTGTTGAGTAGTCATTTGCGGGAGAAAGCTTACAGCAAAACCAAACTTCTTAGTGGACTGAAATATATGTACATGCACAACAGTGCAACATGCTTGTGAAATAGTGACATTGTTTTGTATCATTTACATGTAAAGTTGTATTGTAATTTGTGAAAGTTGGTATTTTGGCACTAATTGTTCATAGGATTTCTCAGAGATTTGACCTTGCATTGTACATGTTGTAATTACAAATTTAATTTTTAAAAGAAGTAAAAAAGCATTTGAGTTTAGAAAAGTAAAGAATAATATGACATACATATACAAATTTGTATGTATGATAAAAATTATTCTATGACAAATTAAGCCAAAATATTGACTTCCCAATTATCATAAAATTTATCTCGTTTCATAACATGTACTGTGTGATGTTAACATGTACATATGAAGTCAAATATTGTGATTTGTTTTTTTTTTTTAAGAGTGACTAAATTTGGACTTATGTATGGTATGGAATTGGTTATGAATGGATTTGAGTAATAGTGTGTAGATGAAAAGAAACAGCAAAACCACTATATTAAAGATTACAGTATAACAAGTTTTGTCTGTTTTTTGTTTGCTTGTTGAATTTATATGATTTTCCGGAATAATACTCATATGGAAACTCTATTAAAAGCAATGTCAGAGGTTACCAAGATTATGACAATCTACAATACTCTGACCCCACCTAAGCAGTTATTTTGAAATTTTGCCAATGAGTTCCTAACTGTAGTTTGCTTAGCAAAATACAAGCCATCTCATTATTAAAAGGCACTAGTACAGTGTGTGTGTGTATATATATATATATATGAAGAAGGTGGTAATTATGTCCATGTATGTGTATATTTGGCAATATATTGATAAACTTTTAACAGTTGTAACTACTACGCCATTTCTGCTCACAAAAAGTAAACCTGTATACCAAATTTCATTTCAATATGTGCATCCTCTGCGGTGAAAATGAATGGAAACTGTTGGTGGACCAACAGACAGGGCAGCAAAGCAATATGCCCCCCCCCCCTTCTTTGAAGGGGACATAATTACAGAAGGACGGACCCAATTTGCTTTACGCAGATATATCGCGCACCTTAAAGAAGTGATTGTTATGAATATTGAAATTCTCATCATTATGTTACAATCACTAAAACACAATGAAAAATCCATTGCAGAATTTTTTTGAAATTATTTTTTCTCTCACAAGGACGCTAATTTTCTCCATTGTTTACTTGAAAAATTAAAGTTATACAGTTTTTGCTTTCCCCCATCATTTTCAAGTGAAATAGAGATGTAATGAAACTGGTCCCTTTTAAATATTTGATTTTTTATCTTGTTTTCGGATTGATTTTGGTATATCTTTCATGATATCTCTTACTCATATAAAATTTTCATGGAAATCACTATTGTATCAGTGAATTGGGTCCGTCATCTTTAAGGTACTGTGGTGTCATCAATATTCGTTGAATACCAATTTTTGTGGATTTCGTTGTTAAGTTGATCCACGAAAATTAATTGTTCATTGTTCTTACTTCACACAAAGATTGCTTATGACCTAATGGTGTGTCATGACCTTGACCCAAGGTCATTTGGTAGGTCAAGGTCAATGGCAGAAAAAAGTGCAAAATTCGTGTCCGGTCCATATCGTTCTTATGGAGAAACATTGGAAGTTCTCAGTTCACACAAAGATTGCTTATGAGCTAAGGGTTTGTCATGACCTTGACCCAAAGTCATTTGAGCAAGGCCAAGGCTACTTGCATAAAAGTGTAAAACTCGTGTCCAGTCCATATCTTTCTAATGGACAAATATTGGAAGTTCTTAATTCACATCTAGAATGCTTATAACCTGAGAGTGTGTCATGACCTTGACCAAAGGTCAATTGAGGAAGTTCAAGGTCATTGTTAAAAAAAAAATCGGGCTCAGTAGACCAATAATTCAAAATGTTTATATTAAGTGGCTGCTCGACATGTGGAATTTCGAGTCATGTTTGTTAACATAAGGATGCAAATGTCCTCATGCATTAACAGTTAACTTGAACTAAAATGGAATTTAAAGAATAGAAATTGGTTAGTGTACTCATATAAGCATTAACAGTTTTAAAAAAATAGAGCAGTTGTTATTTATAGAAAATGGACGATGAAATAGATTCATCCAATATTTTCTATAATAGAAAAAATACATGAGTTATGATTTTTTCTTAGCGGGGGGTATCAATTGTGAGCTTGCTCACAGAACCTCTAGTTTCCAATATGATTTTAACTATCTTTCACCTTATTTTAAAGCTCTTTCTAAAACTTTGATTTTGGGGGGCAAAAATTGCATAAAACCGCACTTAGTCCTTTACGTATCCTTGAAACTGTGATTTTCACTTTATCTACGAAAATTGTTACCCTTGAACATTAATGCAACCACAGTATCCTGGTTGCACTGCACCAAAGTTTTAAACAACAAAAAAATAACAATTCCCAAGTCATACATGTACAGTAGTTTGAAGTTTAATACTTTCAACAATCATTTAAATATGACATTAAAAAAATATTCTTAAAGAAAAAAATCATAAAAGTCTATATAAAAAATGCATTGATGAGATATTTTCTACTATAATGAAATATGGGTCTCAAAAACTAGAACTGTTACAATGACGCTCCATGTCCCATGTTTTTGATATAACTACTGCTCTGTCCTTCCATTTTTCTCCTCTCACAGTATCAAGTAAGAACACAAGCACTTGGCCTAGTACATAGGATTTAGAAATGCTGCCATGAATAAAAATGAACTGTCAACATCTCAAGTCATTTCAGTTTGTGTCCATTTTCTCAGTCCCTTCACCCTCTTTGGTCTCATCCTCTGTAATACCCCAAAAAATTGAAATAAATAGTATGCATTTTCAAATAACTTGCTTTCATTTTAAATTTGATATACAGGCATACTAGTATTGGAATATACATGTATTTTTATTCGTCAACAAATAAAATTCCAAACATTGATGGATCATTTTGACAAGAAATGCAAGGTAAATACAGAAGCTAGTAAGTGTTTGTCTAATTTCTGATTAAACTAGAAAACTGACCAGTCAGGAAGGGCATCGCTATGACAATTAATATAGAGAAGTGAAAAAAACTTTGAATTCCATCCTCTTTATATTAACAATGATGAAAAATAAATGCCCGGCAGAAGATGTAAAGAACTGGAATGTATAGGATCTCGTGATTTGTAGTTGGATATGATTTTCATCCAACAATTAAGTGTTTTTTTCTTGAGCCTTAGTAAGGGGATAAAACACAAAAGTTGGATAAAAATCATATTGTACTACAAATCATATGAGATTCTATTTATCCCATGTTTTATACACCACAATCAATGTTTACACTGTTTATTAAACTCCACATTATTTTACTTCATTATGCCTATGCAAATCCCATTGTAAAGTCACAACTGTGGGATATCAAAAAAATATCCAATGAGTCATATCCACGGGATAAAGGGGGTTAACATGGGATGAAATAAAATTTGTTAAAAAAAACAAAGAATTGATACCAATGCAATGATACCTAGGCTTTGCCTCAACTTCAAACAAACATCACTTGCAGACACATGTGTACGGTAATACATATAACAGATAAAGACAGACCTTAGATTTTCTGAAACAGGCAAGATAATTAATCTCAGGGGATTAATTATCCTGCTCTCATCCATTTATTGAATTTAATCAGGGCTTACAGAAGGAACATTTTCAGGTACTATTCTTAAGTTTCCTTTAATATAAATATAGCAACTAAAAACCACAACAACACCAAAACATCCATTAAAAAAGAAAAAAAAAAAGAAGAAAAAAAACTGATATCTAATAATATATTTTTTTTTTAATTTATTGTAATTCATATATTTTTTTTTATTTTACAGATTATAAGTATTTGGACTAGAATGAAATATATTCTTTATCAAATACCATCCTTTAAACTGAGGGGTAAAAATATTAGGGTGCAGCTCATGAAATGAGAGTTTAATTTTCCTCAAAACAAACATCAGTGCAGACAAAGATGTTCATTAATCTTCATATGACAGATAGAGATAAGCCTCTAAATTTTCTGCAGCAGGCAAGATAATTAATCCCAGGGGATTAATTGTTCTGCTCTCTCATCCTTTTCTTCTAAATTTACAATAAGATTTTTTTTTTCAGAAATGACAGAATGGGGTAATTATCTGATTACCTGTTCAAATTAACAGCATTTAATAAGGCAGAAAAAAAAATTAAATAATTAAAAAATAAAATAGTGAAAAAGGATATCTTAATATATATCTTGATTTTAGAATTCAATAAAATTATCATAAATCATTGTGTACGGTATTTTAACGAAAATAAAATATGAATATCATATTTTAAATCCATATTTCAAAGAATGTACACAATACTACACATCATTCAAAATTGACCTTAACTTCAAAACAAAGTTCATTTGCAGACACAGGCAGTGCAGTAATTAATCTCAATGTGACAGATAAAAATAAAGCTTAGGATTTTCTTACTGTGGAAGGTTAATAAATCCCAAAGGACAAATATTGCACAGCCTTCCATGTATACAATGGTAACATTCTCAGCAGTTATCTCTCTTTGCCCATTCATTCTTAGCAGTTATCTCTCTTTGCCCATTCATCCTTATGCATAGTTAGGCATCTACTTCACCACCCCAGCTCCAAACCAGAAGACATAGAGAACCAAACTTAGCATCAAAATATGTATTTCTGCCTACTGAACTACCATACCAAATTTGAACTTGATTGAGCAACCATAAAAAAAGTTATTAGAAAAAAAAACGAAATTTGTGGACGGAAGAGTGACAGACGGACGGACAGAAGGACAGACGGACAGAGTGATTACTATAGGGCACCCGCAAATCCTTGCGGGGCCCTAATTAATCTTTCTTTAGGAAATAACGCAGTGATTTTATTATTTATCTGACTCTTTCGTGTTTTCTAAATATACAGTTTTAAACTAATTAGTTGCCTTAACTTGCCCATTAATTTTATATTTTCATTCATACATATAAGAATAAGTAAATACTATCACAAGTTTGGATGGTATCAGGAGAAAACGTACCCAAGAGAAAACGTACCCAGGAGAAAACGTACCCAATCTATAGGGTACGTTTTCTCCAGGAGAAAACGTACCCGGGTACGTTTTCTCCAAGAGAAAACGTACCCTATGAAAATCATAATTATACTTCTTAATAGTTTTAAATACTATTTTGCATAATAAATATACAGAAATGTAAGAGTTTTATAGATATATGAATTTAATACTATATAATTTTGGTTGGACATATTAAATAATTTTCAAATGCTACTTTAATGCATATTTCAATGCATAGATGTATAGAAATATATTCATTTTATGAATAATATCTTTATAATAATTGTAGCAACTTTTATTTTAGTACGAATTTAATAATGACCTGTCATAAAGTGTTATCTGACTTCTAATTATCCATTTATCGGTAGCCTTACCGATTTGAGTTTCTCCATGCGAGATCCCCTGATTTTAATTATAGTGATAATCAATTAAATACCTGAGCAGCATGTCAGTGGCGTCAGAAGCAAATTGACTGTTCAATGTTACATTTCGTAGTAGTTTCCATGTGAACTTGGTTTTATTAAGCAACTTTGTTTTATAGATAAATTTCCAAAAATGCAAAAAAAAAAATAACGCGATATCGACTTCATGAGATACTCATCATTTAGTTCTCCAAATGAGATTGCAATAAAAACTAATTATTTAACGGTTTCGTTTATGGTGTATTAATTGTCGACCAATTAAACTGCTCAGGCCATCTTCGTGTATGTGTATGTTACAAATTATTGTCTTAATAATTTAAGTACGTGACTAAGCATCTAAAAACAACAGCAACAAATGCTACAAATGTTCATTGTATATTTTATTTTGTTTCATTTAAGAATATCCATGAAAACCATTATTTATTATTTTCATAGGGTACGTTTTCTCCTGGAGAAAACGTACCCTATAAATTGGGTACGTTTTCTCCTGGGTACGTTTTCTCCAGCATTCATTTGGATATAGGTAAATTATGGTTTCGTTTAATGAAACATTCAACGTACATGAACCTACAAATTTTATACCGGTATGTCAAATTTTAATTAAATCATATCTATCCATTCCTATCTCAAAAAGAGTTTTCCCAGCAAAGTTTCTGGTACTAAACATTAAGCCACAGAATTGCACTACATGGTATGTTTTATGGCTTTTCCCGAACCATCTATAATTCATATCCATGACTAAAAGCATACATGTTAATAATGGCTTTAATACTACATTATTAACAAATTTAAATAGTTTTATAATAAATACAATCATGTACCAAAATAAATATAAGCACTGAATGCTTTTTTTCATATTGTCTGTCCTCTGACTTTAATAATAGGCCGAAAATACCAAAAAAACAAGCATTCTGAGAGTATTGCATAAGCAATACACGTCCCCTACCAGTTTGTAGAAATTGTGAAAACAATGCACTGTTATGCAGAATATCGAACCCGAACATTAAAAAATTGGAATATAAAAAATTAATTTTCTCGAAATATGTCAACCAGATGCTACAAAAGTGTAAACTTGATCTGTAGTTTGACATTTTGAAGCTGTTCAGCAAATTTCATATTATTCCTCAAACACATAAAGAAAAAAAGTGTAGAAAACTGAAGTGGGACAGACAGACGGACGGACAGACGGACTGACGGACGCAGAGGAAAGCTATATATAGTCCCCTCTGGTGAAAACCGGTAGGGGACTAATAAGCATTCAATGCTTATACAGTACTTCATTTATATTTATTAAAATAGCAAATGCATTTGAAATAATTCTCTAGGATGAGTTGTGATTCATTAGAATTAATTAGATAAGAATATACCAGGTATATACTCAATTTTCACAGATTTCTTCAGGTCTTTTGACTAATTGATTTTCAACTTTATACTCCATTCATAATGAGATAGTCATAAATATTCATATTGTACTGATAACGAGGCTAAGGTCGGTATTGCAAAACGCATGCATGGTGGAAAAAATAAAAGCATCACCAAACATTTCTCATGATTTGAATGTTGTGTCTTCTTATATTCAGATTTGTAGATGAAACGGTGAAAAAAGTCATTGCCAATTGGTAATTAAATTCCTCACTATAAAATTTAAAAAAAGTAAAAAAAAAAAAAAAAAAAAAAATTTATATTTAGCCCCTTGAAACTATGGTTTAATTCATTCTGTTTCACTGTTTTTAACTCAGTTTAAAAAAATTCAAATTGAGAAAGAAATTGACATGAATGTATATTTTTTATACACTATTATATAAGTCAGACTTAAAAATAAGTTGTTTCAATGTTTCTCCAGATACATATTTTCTTCCCTCTTTACTCAATACAACAACTTCCTGCATTGGCAATTATTCAACTTTGATTTAGACATGATAGGTAATTCTTGTGAACTTTCTTTTAAGTTTGACAACCACAAATTACATGCACTTTATGCAGGCGCTATTTTGACAGTATTAAAATTTGAGGGAACGGGGTGCAGAGAGTGGTAGGGGTGGGAGCTTGCTTATACAAATGGGAAGACAGGAGGCATGGGGGGGGGGGGGGGAGGTTACTAGCGTACCAAGACTTAGTTTGATATCAAGCAAAAGGGTCCTCAAAAATGTTGATGGGACATAAAGGGTCAATCGATATATCAACCAACAGGTTCAATTCAATATATTTACATTTGGAAATATGTTTCCTTGTATAAACCTATTATCCTGAGACACTTGAATTATTGTAAACATAAGAATACGATTAGTTACATATATAATTCTGAACGATTTGCCTTTCTGAAATGCAAATATAAGTAATAAACATCAATTGAAAGTTAAAAAGTTCACTGGGATAGGAACTTGGTTGCTATGTTATCTAATCATTTGAGAAGCCCTCATGCTTCACAGGTATTGATCACACGACCGACCAAGTTCCTATTCCTAGTGAACATTTTAACATGCTGTTTATTTCTAAAATGCCCTTTTTTTTCAAAAGGGGGATATAAAAAGACCAATACATATCACATACCTCTAAAGTGAGAGGAGGGAGAAAATACAGGGAATGCTTAAGATTCCTTATTTTACGCGAGTACATAATGTACTTTTATTCTGAAATTCCATCATATTGCAAGAATATGCAATCTCAATTAAGGCCTAAACTTTTGTTGTAATTACATATCAAAGTACTGGAGTACTGACGGGAGTTGATTTTATTGATTATCATTTATTTTAAAATCAACTTATCCTGCATGGCAATTAGTTTCTAGTCTGTATTTGAATTACGCACTTTTTTATTATATGAATTTTAGACTTTTCCGACAAAAATTTCGAGAAACCCCATATGAATCATATTTAAAGATAGATTTCAAACTATGAATAAGTAATCGAAGCAATTCTAAAAATTGTATGGAACCAAGCACTATTGATATCGAACTCTAATCTCGTTCAACCAGACGCTCGCCTGTCTCCGTTAATCTCCAACAAGCAAGAGAGCCTCTCTGCTTGTCGGAGATTTACGGAGACAGCCGAGCGTTTGGTTGAACGAGGCTATATTAAACTCTGGCGTAGGGATACATGAGACTATAAAAATATCTTAGTTGTTCGTATTATATAAAATCTGACTATTTTCAAAGTGTTTATTGATTAGTTTCCTTGAAAAACAATGCTTCAGCATTCATTACATCGAATTTATCTATTATTTTCAAGAACTAAGTCTTGTCAGCGGTGATAATTTGTGCTTAGGTCCAAACACTGTTTCACTTTTGGTTTGCCAAAGTAACTGCATAAGAGAGTTGATTAAAATCAACTCCCAAAAATTCACAACTGTCAGAAAAATTACTTAAAAGCAATTAAAGTCTGTGAAAAATGGATACTTAATGCTTGGTGACTGTGTTTCTTTAAGAATTCTCAGTAATTGAAATCTTACCCTCTAGAATGCTCTCCAGTTCGTGGATGGCTGCAATCAGAACATGGAACTGTTTTCTCCTTAGATCAAGCTGATAAAAGAATGACAGAACGAGTTACATAGTACAAGTACAGTTGAACTTCGACATCTCGAACACTGATATCTCGAATACAATGGATAATCGTAAGTCGCAACCACTAATTTTTTTTAAAGTATTTTACCCTCGTTATCTCAAATATCTATGTTTTTAAAGTCCCATCTAGTTTGAGATAACGAAGTTTGACTGTATTACATTAAAGAGGAGGTATGTAAAACATTATTTTGTTTTTGAAACACATACCAGCAAAAAGCTACTTGTGAATTACTTAAATAATTATAGTAAATTTTTATCATAAAAGGGTAATATGGAATTTTAGCATCCCGATTAGACCCTGAGCAACATTTACTTAATTTTATCAATTACCTTCTGTTCCAGGGATTTCTTCTGTTCCTCCAGACTGGATACATCTTTGTCTAATCCCTGTAACTGCCTATATAACACGTAAAACAGTCTGTAAATGTGAGGCTTTTATCAACACTGTATATATCTACCATTATTATACTTTCATGTTAAATACTGATTGGTTAAGACGCAGTTGATAATCCCTTCTATTACCCTCAGCATTAGCAACACACTTAGCAATGAGTAACACAACGAATTGTTATATGCGCGTACGGTTTGCCGTGGAATTCACGTCATTTCTATATAAAAGCAGTAAAAAATCTCTAAAATTAAGACATTCAGTATGATAAAATAAATAGTGCCTGTTTGGGAGGATCACAGTTGAAATTGACACCCCTCGAAAACCACTGTCAACCTCCGCTTCGTGTCGGTTGACAATACATGTAGTTTCCTCAGGGTGTCAATTTCAACTGTTACACTCCTAAACAGGCACTATTTATATAGTGTTACCCGTTGCTTAGTGTGTTGGTAACACCTAAACCAATCAGATTTCAGTATTTAACATGAAAGTATAACAAATAATAATAGTGACCTCCAGGTAGATTGAGATCATTCAGCCATTTGTTACACACAAAGCAGCATTTTCAATTTATGTGCAGGATCTATTCTCAATAATATCCTGATAGTCATGTCTTTGCACCACCAACCCAGTGATTTTTGAAAATTCCAAAAAAAGAATTTTTAAATGAAAATACATGTTATCTACTAGTTACCAGTACAAATTTACTCCTCATAATGCATTTTGCAATGAATTTTTGTCTTATTGGTCCTCCATTCCTTAAGGAAAAGTTCTGCATACAAGCCCATACTTCTAAATTACTTAAAGATATGAATTTCTAGCATGTGTTCGACTTAAAATTTGCAGAAAAAATCTTGATTTTGGGTAAAAATCATCTTTTAAAAATTTACCCCATTCATGAAAATAAAAATTCCTGTAGTATTCAGACTCATGATCTGCAGGTCACTCAGTAGATTGAAGCTATACCCATTGCACTACAGAAATAGACACCAAATATTGACGATAAAAGCTGTTTCATAATGGGTTAAAATTGCCATGTTGTGACGTACAGTACTGTACCGTACTGACATAATAAACAAGAGGCCCATGGGCCACATCGCTCACCTGAGGAACAATAGGTATGATAAAATCAGCTTAATGGAGTCATAATACAAACTATCTGGACAATGTACAATAATACATGTAGATCCTGTATAAATAAAATCCATTTTCCCCTGAATATTCTTATGTTTATAATCATTAGTCCCCTTTCTGACAGGATGATTTTATAGTCATATCATATGTTGAGTATTGCAGTTCTCAAAAAGATCCTTAACAATAGTTTATATATCGGATATAGACGTACATCAAACTCTGAACCTTCTCGTGAGGCCAAAGAATTGTCCTGGGGCCAAAGTCTAATAATTATAAAGAATCATCTGGCTGATTAGTTTTTGAGAAGATTTTTAAAGATTTACCCTATATATTCCTTTGTTAAACTTTGACCCCCCATTGTGGCCCCACCCTACCCCTGAGGATCATGATTTTCACAACTTTGAATCTACACAACCTGAGGATGCTTTCACACAAGTTTCAGCTTTCCTGGCTGATTAGTTTTTGAGAAGAAGATTTTTAAATATTTACTCTGTTTATTCCTATGTAAAACATCGACCTCCCATTGTGGCCCAAACCTACCCCCAGGGGTCATGATTTTCACAACCTTGAATCTACACAACCTGAGGATGCTTTCACACAAGTTTCAGCTTTCCTGGCTGATTAGTTTCTGAGAAGAAGATTTTTAAAGATTTATTCTATATAATCATATGTTAAACTTCGATCCCCCATTGTGGCCCCAACCTACCCCCAGGGGTTATTATTTTCACAACTTTGAATCTACAATACCTGAGGATGCTTCCACACAAGTTTCAGCTTTACCGGCTGATTAGTTTCTGAGAAGAAAATTTTTAAAGATTTACTCTATATATTCATATGTTAAACTTCGATCCCCCATTGTGGCCCCACCCTACCCCCGGGGGTCATAATTTTCACAACTTTGAATTTACACTACCTGAGGATGCATCCACACAAGTGTCAGCTTTCCTGGCTGATTTGTTTCTGAGAAGCAGATTTTTAAAGATATACTGTATATATTCCTATGTAAAACTTCGATCCCCCATTGTGGCCCCACCCTACCCCAGGGGGTCATGATTTTCATAACTATGAATCTACACTACCTGAGGATGCATCCACACAAGTGTCAGCTTTCCTGGCTGATTAGTTTCTGAGAAGAAGATTTTTAAAGATATACTGTATATATTCCTATGTAAAACTTCGACCCCCCCCCCCCCCATTGTGGCCCCACCCTCAGGTGAGCTAAAAAGATTAAGTTTACAATACAATAATTAAGTTATTAAAGTTGGTTTCTGGAAGAACAGACTTTGAACATTTTCTTAATAAATATTGACAAATTTTTTACTTTTTTAATCTTTAGTTTTTAAGATCTGTGTACAAACATAGAATTGTGAGCAAATCTTTGTATCTTGCTTATAATTCGAAGCTTAACACTCAAATATGGTTAGTAAATAGAAATTGTAAACAGTTAAACACAAGAAACATGCACTATAACAAATAAAGAACACAATTTATTTTTTCGAAATGAATCATATATATATACATGTATATACCTACATATTTCCGTCAGCGATATCAAACTCTATTTAAACTGAATAAACTCGAGAAAATGTCGAGCATTAATCTACCATTACGCAAAAGAAAATGCCGAATTACCGATAGAAGGAATTGTATTTCAGTACCCCTACATCAGATTTCAGGCACGTAGCATCAGGGGGGGCCAGGGGGGGCCTGGCCCCCCCACTTTTTCTCGCAGCAACAAATTTTTTAAAATTTACATATAAAAAAATGAATGATAATGGAGTTGGCCCCCCCACTTTTTTGGAAGTTAGTAAAAAATTGATATGAAAATAAGGAAATGAGTAGTCAAATTGAAGGTACTTACCCCCCCCCCCCCCCCCCCCCCCCCCCGGATTAGGAATTTCAAGATTTGGAGGAAATTTTTTTTTGGTAGGGAAGAATTAATTTTTTGGAAGTATAGTTGAGTCCCCCCCCCCCCCCCCCCACGGATTAGGATTTTGAAGATTTTTGGAAAACTTTAAATTTCATTTTATTTCCTCTTTTTTTTTTTTTTTTTTTTTTTTTGCTTGTCAAGATTTTTTGGATGGGTCTGGCCCCCCCACTTTCAAAAACGATGCTACGTGCCTGGATTTTGCTTAATTTGCGCAGGTAAACAGTTAACTGTTTGATTTACCGAAGTATCTGTTTGAATTGATACGTAAACATCACGAAATACCTGTAGACGATAGTTTCCAGGTTTAAAAGCGTAAATAATGAAAACGAAACGAAAATCCGAACAAACTAACACCAACACACTTGTTTGATCCTTGTTGGAACAATTAGAAAATTAATTAATAAACAATAAAAACAGAGGGAAATGCACTTTAGTACGTTGTTAATGCATCAGATTTTATCATTTTCGCAGGTAAACATTTACCGAAGTCTATGTTCCAAATACAAGGCGATTTTTTCCCAAGTTAAAAAGCAAAATGAAACGAAAAAATGAAAACAAGCTAAAACCACCATCACAAGTGAAAATGACAACGCGTTGAAATATTTAACCTCAATTTACTTCACAATAATCGGCACCAATGTTATTTCCATGTTTCATAGATTATATTCGCACGTGAACTGTTGCACAACAAACTGCCAGCTTCAAACAAAGAACCTCGTTTTCGAGATGCGGTAGACTGGCGATGCCTGTCATAAGACAAGTCTATCGCAATGAATTGCCAGTCTACGATATATGGAATAACGAGCCATTCTTTATAAGTATTTTCGCAATTATCTCAAATTTGGAACAGAAATCGCCTATAATTTTTGCAATTTATATTTTCCTTTCCCTAAGGATGATTTATGCTAAATTACGTTAAGATTAACTCGGTAGTTCTTGAGAAGAAGATTTTTTGAAATGCACCCCCCTTTTTCTACAGTTTCAAGGTTTTCTCCGCTTTGAATACAGATCGGACTTTTATTTCTGCAATTTATATTCGCCCTCCCATAAGGATGCTTTGTGCCAAATTTGGTTGAAATTGGATAAGCGGTTTTAGAGAAGAAGTTCAAAATGTAAAAAGTTTACAGACGGACAGACGGACAGACGGACGGACAGACGGACGACGGACAACATGTGATCAGAATAGCTCACTTGAGCTTTCAGCTCAGGTGAGCTAAAAAGCAGAAGTGACGGGTATCTAGGATCCTTAATTTCAAGAAAAACATACTTTAAAATTTTTAGTATTTGAAATTACTACATGTATTTGAAGATTGATTATAGGAACCTTACTTTGTTGTTTCTTGTCTATCTGGATGCTGCTGAATTACTCGTGCCAACGCATCATACTCTGGAAAAAAGATGACACAACAGACTAAAATACAGTACGAAATACGACCAAACCTATGGGTTACTTATTCACTACACGAAAATACCGGCATTCTGTGGCAATGAGTGTGGAAGGTGAACAACATCACAATTTCAAAATGAGTCGAGCTGAAGCTATTTGCCCCTTTTTCACCTCTTTGAAACCCAGTTCCACAGCACATACATTTTTCTTAAGCTAGGCCCTGTTGGCCCTTACCTATCAATAAAGAAGGGAGGGCGGGGGGACAAAAAAAATACCTAGTTCCAAAGCAAAAACATTTTTCTTTATCCAAGCCCTGTTATTCCCTACCTCAATCAATTTTGATTTTGGGGCATCCATTTTGTCCTTTTTTTTTATTACAAAGTTGGATTTTATTGTAAAAACTCTCCCAAATTTAAATCTAACCTCCAGTTCAAATTGTGTACAAGTATTGTTTTTCTTATCTTATTTCCACAGGGGTCAAGCCCGTTCTAACATTAATTTCATAATTTCATAAATAAAGTTATTTATGGTTACATTGAAATTAATGTTAAAATGGGCTTGGCCCCTGTGCTTATTTCCAAAATTGGTGTGATCTACTAAAATTCATCAACATTCATCAACACTTCAGTTTGTTTAATTCAGTCAATTTCAGAATCTATTGATGATATATGCTAGTCCATCTATTTTTAAATTAATTGAAATCTGCCAGCACTGTCGGTAATTAATTTCTCCCACCTACAAACTGTCAAGCCCATTACCTTGGCGATTTTTGCGGATTCGTTTGGCCTGAGACAATTCGTTTTTACACTCTGAAATCTTCTCAGTGGCTTCCTGGATTTTGGATTCTGTAAATCAAATCAAAGAAAAGTACTCTATGAAATTACCAATATCTTGACTAATTCTTTAATCCATAGTTACAGATATTTTAACATAATGGTTGTTTTTATAATTACCAATATTTAGACTGACTTTTTGGTCTATTATTAACAAAACATGTATCTTGACTAACAGTTTGGTCTAAACACTGATATCTTAACAACCATATTCACTGACATCTCCACTATCACTTAAGTCTATAATAACAGAAATCTACACTAACAGTTTGGTCAATAATTACGGATATCTATACTAACAGTTTGGTCTATAATTTCTGATATCTTGACAATTACTTCTGTCCATAATTACAAATATCTAAACTCATTGTCTAAAAGTTCTGTCTATAATTACCTATATCTACACTACAGTTTGGTCAATATTTACAGATATCTATACTAACAGTTTGGTCTATAATTACTGATATCTTGACAATTACTTCTCAACTTCTGTCTATAATTACAGATATCTACATAATCAGTTTGGTCAATAATTATGGATATCTACACTAACGGTTTGGTCAATAATTACAGATATCTACACTAACAGTTTGGTCAATAATTATGGATATCTATATCAACAGTTTGGTCTATAATTACCGATATCTTCATTAATGGTTTGGTCAATAATTACAGATATCTACACTATCAGTTCTGTCTATAATTACCGATATCTACACTAACAGTTTGGTCTATAATTACTGATATCTAGACTAACAGTTTGGTCTATAATAACCGATATCTAGACTAACAGTTTGGTCTATAATTACTGATATCTTGACTAACAGTTTGGTCTATAATTACCGATATCTAGACTAACAGTTTGGTCTATAATTACCGATATCTTGACTAACAGTTTGGTCTATAATTACCGATATCTAGACTAACAGTTTGGTCTATAATTACTGATATCTTGACTAACAGTTTGGTCTATAATTACCAATATCTATAATAACAGGTTGGTCTATAATTACCGATATCTTGACTAACAGTTTGGTCTATAATTACCGATATCTAGACTAACAGTTTGGTCTATAATTACCGATATCTTGACTAACAGCTTGATCTATAATTACCGATATCTAGACTAACAGTTTGATCTATAATTACCAATATCTTGACCAACAGTTTGGTCTATAATTACTGATATCTAGACTAACAGTTTGTTCAATAATTACCAATATCTAGACTAACAGCTTGGTCTATAATTACCGATATCTTGACTGAGTCTGTTGTAGTTCTCCTGCTCCTTGGTGTTCATGTTGTGGACCAGCAGGGATTTCTCCATGGTGTACTCACACTGTGTTAGAGAAGCCATCATTCTCTCGTACCCGAGAGAACTGGAAATAATAAAAGATTGAGTATGAAGCACTACAGTTGAACAGCATTGAAGTCTACATACAGTGAATCTGGACTAAGTCTTCTGAATTCTTGAATTCAATCACTATATGATGATTTCCCTGATAGATAAGCATGATAGAACCATTTTAACAAGAGCTTGGACTTTGGGTAGTAGTGTCAAACAGCAATGGGATGTAGCCTGTCTATTTAATTGTAGGCAACTCAGCCATGGCTCTTTGAAATCATCAAGATTTTCTTGGCTTTTAAGCTACGACTACACAATCAGTGTATATTTCACTTGAAACAAGCGTCATTTTTAACTTGTTTTGATGCAAGAAATAGAAGGTCATGTCCTACTGAAAGTCCAAGGCCTTGTTAAAGTGGTTCTAATTCTGATAGAATTAAAAAGATATTATAGTCAGACAATGAGAATATTGACTAATGGAAAGACCAATTAAATGTAGTAAGAGCCTAAATTATCAAAGGTCTCGACAGGCACAAAAATCAAGTCATAATTATGAAAATTACTTAATAAAAAATGCCATTAATCAGATGCATGCCATTTTTGCAACCATGGCCAAAATTGATGACTCTCAATCATCCAATAGAGGATAGCTATACAGACATTGTATCATGCCTTGAGACAAGGAATTGATGCCAACTTGTTAAATACATGTAGGTATTAATTAATTTCCACAGAAAACAAAACATGCTGATAATAATATGTTAGTTATCTGTAATACAGCATTCAGTTGACTTTGACAGTTTATTAAATCCTCAGTTTATTAAAGGGGCATGGTCACGATTTTGGTCAAAATTTTTTTTTTTGATTTTAATGTTTACAATGCTTCAGTAAGGCATTTTTAAGAGGCAACCAAACTTTTAGTGTCATTTGTTGAGTTAAAAGCGAGTTACAGAGCTTACAATTCCTCGCTATGTAAACAAAACGTTTGTTTACGTTTTGAATGTTGAAGTGAAAATTCCAGTTTTAGACCTAAAATGAATGTATTTATCGTTAGGAACTGTTTATTTATGCTTAAAATGATTATCATATAATAAAAAGATAGACAAACCAGCTTAAAAAAGATTTTTTACTGGTGTATTGAATCTATGTAAACAAAATCAGGGCACGAGCCTTGTTTACATGACGAAGAATTGTAAGCCCTAAATCTTGCTTTAAACTCAACGACTGGCACCCAAATTTCATTTGATCATTAGAAATGCATTCCTAAAGCATTGCAAATACTAAAAAAAGAAAACTAAAATTTGGCCAAAATCGTGACCATGCCCCTTTAAATCCTCACCAGGTATATAAATAATCAATCAACTACTGGGGTATGTGTTTTCCATTGATGAACTGCATCAAATGTCATCAAGACAACACAATAATTGACTGAATGCAGATGGACCCTGTATTCTTAATATATTAACTCTGCTCATGTTAACAAATCTACAGTATAAAATCTAGAGGTACTAGGGCTGGGACGATACTGTACTGAGCCGATTCGGTACATATCACAATACATGAGATGCGATACGATACATATCACGATACATTGCAATTAAATGAAAACATGAATAAAAGTTTAAAATTTAATCAACCTGCCGATGTATTACCGCATGTCCAAAGTTATTTTGTTATATTCATAATGAGCGTTGCACAATTTACAAATTACTTTAGTCTCGTGTACACTAGTTTTTCATAAACAAGTACTCCAAAAGTTTTCCACACTCCATATTTAGCTTCCTAACAGTTTTGACAACTTTACGAGGTTTTCCGCCATCTTTGTACTTTCATATTAGGCGCGCGGTCTAAAAATAGCCGATATATGAAGCTCGGATATTTTTGAAAAATAAAAAAAGTTCGGTAAGGTTACGTTGTATTAATGGTAAATGTATCGATCCAAATGTCGTCAAAATAAATACCGCGATGCACCGGTGCATCGGTGGATCGTCCCATCCCTAAGAGGTACATACCCCCCACTAAAAAAAAAAATCATAACGCCACAATAAGATATTGGAATTTCCTAGACATCAAACTAAGTCCATACATGTACAGTAGAACAACTAAAATTTAGAGTCTACTTACTAGGGATGGGACGATCCACCGATGCACCGGTGCATCACGGTATTTATTTTGACGATATTTGGATCGATACATTTACCATTAATACAACGATACCTAAGCAAACTTTTTTTTATTTTCCAAAAATATCGGAGCTTCATATATCGGCTATTTTTAGTCTGCGCGCCTAATATAAAAGTATAAAGATGGCGGAAAACCTCATAAAATTGTCAAAACTGTTAGGAAGCTAAATCTGGAGTGTGGAAAACTTTTGGATTACTTGTTTATGAAAAAGTAGTGTATACAAGACTAAAGTAATTTGTAAATTGTGCAACGCTCATTTTAAATATATCAAAATAACTTTGGACATGCCATAATACATCGACAGATTGTCAATGAAGAAATTTTTAACCCTTATTCATGTTTTCATTTAGTTGCAATGTATCGTGATATGTATCATATCGCATCTCATGTATCGTGATATTTAGCGAATCAGCTAGGAACAGTATCGTCCCAGCCCTACTTCTTACATTTCCTCTGGGGTTTCTGTAAATTTTAAAAGTATCTCAACAGTATTTTTTTCATCTACCATTTGATAGCTAATTTGCCAAAATTAGTAAGTTGATAAACCTAATAAAAG